>NC_056727.1:16093429-16393429 GCF_019279795.1 Protopterus annectens | reverse complement strand
TCAGAAACATATCATCCAGCCCAGTCATGCAACAGTACAGAGAATATATACAAACATCTAGATGTATGTGTGTGTGTCCTGTATGTTTTTCGGTATTATAAGTTTCAGTATTATGAGTTTTCGGTATTTTGAGCTTTCAGGATTTTGAGTTCGGGATTTGAAATTCAGGATTTTGAACTTTTGGGATTTTGAAGTGAATATATATATATATATATATATATATATATATATATAGAGAGAGAGAGAGAGAGATAAATGTAGAAATACATACATATATATAAATATGTATGAACATACATACATGCAAATGCCTACATCGGCACATATATATGTCTACACCTAGATACAACATATCTATATAAGTAGATTATATATATATATATATATATATATATATATATATATATATATATATATATATATACATATATATATATATATATAATTGTAGAAATATATACATATACATAAATATGTATGAACATAGATGCATGCAAATGCCTACATCGACACATATATATGCCTACACCTATATGTCTACATATATACAGCAAGTTACATATATGTAAGCAGATATATATCTATGTAGGTATATGCGGACATAGTTATATATATGTATATATGGACATACATGTGTAGATATCAATGGGAGATTAACTAAATCATAAATGTCCACATGCGCCATTAATAGGGTTGTGAGGCCCCAAACAATATATGTCTTGTACGAATAGGTATACCCACCACCCCACAGCCAAACATGTCCACCCGCATTACACTACCAAGTGTTGCAGATCCCATAACCAGGTCCTGACACGTCATGGGCACAAGATGTTAACAGTACTACATCCCACCTGTATGATGTCAGGCTAGTATTGGTAACATACCATGCAGTACAGTCTGGCTCCCATAGGAAATGTAAAATGTGGAAGCTAGCAACATCCCCAAGATACATATACACAGACACATATATGAAGATACAGATATACATATATCTATATATATATATATATATATATATATATATATATATATATATATATATATATACATGTGACTGCACATATACACGCAGAGATATGTACAGTAAGAAACTCATGTATTAGGTGCACACAATATGGAACAGCCACTATGCTTACAGTTAACACGCTAACAACTGGACACTGGATGAGCCACCCATACAAATGGCACATGTTGAATGCAACATATACCCATAGATAGGTCATAGGATAAAACACCACACACATGTTTGCAGAAATGGAATACCTTTATTTGTGTACTATTACAGATGTATATGCCATGTCATATAACTGTTCAGATGCTGACATCCATATAAACAGAGTAATGTAACTGTGAAACAGTTCTACTAATACAGTAGTCTGGAAAGGTCAACAACTGTTGCTGTCCAGGCCAAGTCCTTCAAATTGTACAATAGTAATGATAGACTGGGCCACAGGATACCACACATTCATCAGTAAGTGATGCAGGTGTATAGTTCACCAGCCCCTATCTACACTCTGTACATAATCACTAGGTGGTACAGACTTCAGTTGACCAAATGGGATGTAACTGATACATAACATGGCATAACTGACACCATCACAGGCACACTGGCAAACAGAACAGTCTGTATGGCAGGCGGCAATAGGCCTGCAGTAACCCACTTTATGTAAGTAATATCAAGATAGGTGTAATGTATGGTACTGTACATCCAGATACCATATGGCAGCCCACCCCTGATACCCCCACATTTTGTAACAGCCTAGGTTATGTATGGTGTATCCCTTCCTAGACTCAATACTACAGGGCCATATACCACAGTTACATACACTGGCCTCTGGAGTTCATATGGGCACACATGTATTGTGTAGGTGAAGCCCAAACATATAAGGCCCCAGCCCCACCGTATGTGTGGTGGATACAACAGCAGTGGACTGCTGGCAGGAATGGCAGCATGGTATACGTATATGTGCATACGTATCACTATCTGTATATGTGTAGACATATAATGCTCTGTATATGTATATATCTGGGTGTGTATATGCATATCAATGTACATATACACACCCATCTATATATGCCGATATGTACATGTGTAATTATCTACATAAATATCTGGATAATCATATGTACATATATATTCGACATATGTCCTGAACATGGGGTGTAGCCCTACCTCAGCCCCTATAGTCCCAACTCCATAGTACAAGGGGATGTCAGTATGTATAGTAGGTATATTAGTAGACTATTGCTACTGTAATAGGGATTGTCTTCACAGACATGGTGTGTGGGAGGTCACGTGCGCTATTGGCTACTGACAGACACCCTAAGGACATCATAGTACAGTACCACTGCAAGCATGTAATGCTCCTGTGGACTACAGCAGAGATATTGGCCAATAGATGTGGGCATTCTGTCACACTCTGTACAGTCCATAGGTATACACAGAACCCCTTAGTGCAGAACATGTGGACCAAGCCTGACAATATGGATGTTAACAGCCATGTAGATGGGTATAACACATAATGCCTGGTATACATTCACCCCTATAGGTTATGCATTCACACACCCCTGTCTGTCCTGACACATAATAACTGCTGGTACAGAGGTGCCATGGCCAGATACTACCCACTAGATACTGACATGCATCTGTACAGCATCCCACCACTCCATCTGACATACATGACTGTTAAGGGAGACCCGGCAGCAGTACATCTGGCAAGTATCTGCACATGACATCTCACTGGGTAAGTACACTAAGCTGTTAGGCATGCAACAAAGCATTGTGCAGGCTACAGGCAGACTGGCTCAACACAGGCCAACATCTCCTATAGGGGAATGCATATGTACCTGCTTATAGGCTCTACAGGCATGTCACAGCACAGGTTAAGATACATCTGTGTGGAAGTGCATAACCACAGCAAATGTGAACACAGCCACAGCCACATATGGTAAGTTAGCTAATATTACAGTATATGGACTATCTGTTCAACAGCATCCTCATATGAGCCACTGACACACTAACCTTACATATACTGGGCCACTACACAGTGTGGCCTGATGCCTGTCTGTGGTATGGAACATGTGTGTGTGTGTGTGTGTGTGTGTGTGTGTGTGTGTGTGTGTGTGTGTGTGTGTGTGTGTGTGTGTGTGTGTGTACAGCCCTACAAACATGTAAGCCAATACGGTAACATACAGTGGAGCAGCATGTAACATCAGATAGGATGGGACCTAGAACAATAACATCTACCACAGTCTGTACACAGGCCAAGGTACATATTGAAAATACACACACTGTTGACATTCACCATAAGTACACAGACCTCAGTACTGTAAAAACAATCACAGAATGTCAAGGTTATGTCATCAAAAATAACCCCTACTGTACATAACATGTGTAGCAGTCTGATATCTCACTGGCTTGTTACCAGATATGATAACACTTATTATGGTGTACAGCACATATGCACCTCTTAATGCATGACATATGTACAAAGGTTGACAGAGTTGTGGCTGGAAGCACATACACAGGGCAAATATTGACAGGTTGCTGTGATAACATCTTACATTTACTGTTGTAACAGGGTTTGTCGCAACATATGTCCTATGAGGGATAAGAAGTCAGTAACTGTCTGGGATTTCAACATCTACAGACTGCAATCCTCACACTACCTTCTGCAGTTCACAGATACATGCTCTGTGGGTAACACATGAAACCAAAGGCACCACACACTGCCCAGTCTGCAGATGACCCTACAGATGGGGAGTCCTCATAAAATAGAACTGACATGACAGGTATTAATACCTGTAGGACAGCCATATCCGCACACACCCTGTTAAACCAACATTACAGTTACTGACTTCATATCCCTCATAGGACATATGTTGCGACAAACCCTGTTTTGCGACAAACCCTGTTACAACAGTAAATGTAAGATTGGGGGGGTGGCTTAATGGCTAAGGTGTTTGCCTTACAAACACAAGGTGCAGGGTTTGCGTCTCACAAGGGATAATTGGCTAGGCTTAAAATGGCTCGCAAGGGCAGTTAGCTTAGTACTAAACTATGAACTATGAACCTACTATGAATGCAGTATAGCACCATTTACACTCTGTAGTCAGGTCAGGCACATCCCCCTCCTGGATGTTGGCCTGTTTACACAGGGTATGTTGTCACAGGTAAATCTCCAATCCATCTGAGATATTGTTTGCCAAAAAACAGATTGAGTTCCTGCTCACAGTGAATGGAAAGGCCCAACACCAACATGATGTTCCTAGATATTGGAGTGTGTTTCCATGCAATTGGCTATGGGAATGTTACCATGGCTGTTCCACGTGCAATCAGCTAGGGGAGGGCTGAAATTTGAGCAGAGGCCATCAGCTGATCATGAGCATCACATAAAATGCACATGCTGCTGCCTAAGCAAAGCAGGTGTAGGTCTCCACATCCAACAGTGAGGGAGTGAGAGAGGCAGACAGAGGCAATGACAAGTCAGAGAGGGGTGGGAGAGTAAAACTTAAGCATGTTTGTGTCACACACCTTAACAGCACAGGGTATCAAACCCCTGATGACTATGTAGTGCTATCACAGTCCTATGCAGTTATGTGATGCGCCACATAGGTTACCTGTTGTGGAGTCCTCAGAACATATATGTGATGGTGAGTGACATCTGCAACAGGGATATGGTAGCTATACGGTAGGTGAAGTACACGTGCCTGTCCGCATGAACAGGTGCCAGCGTCAACACAGCCACACTCTCACAGGGATACACACACAATGACACAGCTGGCAGTGCCAGGGATACAGCTCATCACTAGTGAGATTGCCATAACACATTACTGTGCAGGTATCACATGCACCACACGGGTCATGCGGATGTTATATGGACAAAGGGTATGGGGAGGTGCCTGACATCAGACGGCATGCTTCAGTTGCCACTGGGGTTATAGTGAGTGTGGATGTGATCATATGCATCATACACCACACACACAAACACACAGGGTTCCAGTACGGACATGCATGGGTGCATTTCTACATGGGTATATGGTGGTTGACTGTGCCAGATGGCTATACAAGGCTAGGTGATGGGTATACCTTGGCATCAGGCCACATGACAGTGGTCTGCATTGTGGCACAGGGCTGTGGTTTCTGCATTTGCCCACACATTTGGGTATTGTATCCACCATCCAGTCACCTGGGTGACTATTGCATGTGACCAATGCTGTGCATCGCTTGCCATGTATGTGTTCCTTAGTCCATACCATGGATAGTGTCTGGGATGTGCACACCTCCCACATGCATGTACAGTGGCATCTTTCCATACAGGGCATGTTTTCAGGCATGGTATGTCCCCTTTGTGGGTCGCATCTGATGGCACCACAGGTGTTGCAGGTTGCAGGTGTCCAGTGGGGAACATGAGGAAGGTGCACTGTCTGCATGTATGTGCCTATTGGATAGATGGACCGGGTGCCATGCCCTCTGTAGGCCACTGCAATTACTCCATAGTTACTATCGGTCGACAATATGCAGTGTACTACACACATATTGGCCTTGGCGTGTGTGTGTGTGTGTTTCAATCTCTGTGTAGGGAGCAATTCATTTTAGGCTAATCACACTCAGTACATGTCAAATGGCCAACATTGGCAATCCTGCTGATGTCATTCATTGTGAAACACACCTTTGGGAAGGAGTTCTCCAGTAATCCCCATGGTGCGTCCTATAACAGCTCCATGCTGTACTGTGATATAGACCTCTGTTAGGAGTTCTATAACTACGCATGTTGGTTGTGGATGTTTTGTGTGTGTTTCAATCTCTGTGTAGGGAGCAATGCATTTTAGGCTAGTCACACTCAGTATATGTCAAATGCCCTGCTTTGCCAATCCTGCTGATGTCATCCAATGTGATATACACCTTTGGGGAAGGAGTACTCCAGTAATGTCTGTGGTGCATACTATAGCTGCATAGTGCTGCAGTGTAATAAACTAGTTAGATAGGGGTTCTACTCCCAGACATGACAGGTGTGTGTGTTTGTGTGTGTTCTGCTGATCCAATGTCATATACACCTTTGGGGAAGGTGTACTCCAGTAATCTCTGTGGCACATAGTGCTGTAGTGTAATAAACTAGTTAGGTAGGGGTTCTACTCCCAGACATGACAGGTGTGTGTGGAGCAAGCGGGCTTTGCAAATCTCTTATATGGTGGCCCATGTGTGGAGCGGGTTTTGCAAATTTCTTATATGGTGGGCCACGTATACATCACAATGTACTGTGCAGGGATAACAGATGTGAAATAGCCAAGAGGCTGGGGTGCAAATCCATACCCATGCATGTGACATCAAGGCCAGGTAATCATAGTTAGCAACTCCAGTATTACACAGAGCTCACTCTCAACCCATGTCTCATACACACACACACACACACACACAGACACACACACACACACACACACACACACACACACACACACACACACACACACACACACACACAGTTGGCAAGGCTGGGCTTAGAACTCCTACCTAACTATTTTATCACACTACAGCAGTACACAGTTATGGCATATGCTACAGAGATTACTGGGATACAACCTTCCCAAAGATGTATTTCTAGGTGGATAACATCAGCAGCCTTAGCAAATTAGAACATTTCAATTGTAGGGAGTGTGACCAGCCTAAAAAGCATTGCTCTCTACATAGACAGAGATGGACAGACACACACACAAAGTTGTCAAGGCTGGGGTTAGAACTCCTACCTAACTAACCTATCACCCTACAACAGTTCGCAGTTATGGGATGTGCCACGGAGATTACTCAGCTAAAATTCTCCCAAAGGTGTATTTCACAGTTGATGAGCTCAGCATGTTTGTCATAGTGGGGCTATAGGGAGGGCAGTGTGTGTTTGCATGGGCCATAAGCCATTCAGTTAGGGGATGACATGCCACATGTCATATTTCACAGGTATGTGTATATAGCTGCTAGATGACTACTTTCTTGAACAGTCATGTTGCACAGCTAGCACGTGCACCACATACTCTGTAATGCTGTCAGATACTGGTGGCTAGTATCTGCAGTGAGTGACATCTGACCCTAGTGTGGTTGTGGCCCTTTGGCTGTGTGCTGGGTAGGACAGGCCTGGATGCCTCCTTGTCACAGTCACCCTCTTCCACACATCTATGTATGTCTACCTTTGGCTTATTATAGCGTGTTGTCCTTACATACATGCCTGTATTCCTTTCCACTGTGTGTGCAAAGCATGAGTGGTGAATATTGAGGAGTGTCTGCACTATCATTTGTGGCTGCCAGATATGCCTGGCCCACTGGTGTTTGCAGACATAGCCTTCATGTGGTTGTGTGAGCATGCCCAGTATGACCTTTCCGTATATTGTTGACTGACATTGCCTTCATTTCTCTAAGTGTGCGGGCATGCTCAGTATGGCCATCTGTATTGAATGTGTGGATCGAGTCCAGGTCATTTGTACTGCAGTGCTGACCTTTGCATTGTACACCTACAGGCAGCATGCTGTCTATGCAGGGTATCCGTCAATCATTTGGCATTGACTGTTACTACATTTCTGCATAGGATGGGGGGGGGGCACATGACTTTTCTACATTTCTACACAGGATTGTGGGGGGGGGGGCACACCTGACTGTTACTATATTTCTACGTAGGATGAGGGGGCACACCTGACTATTTCTACATTCCTACCCAGGATTGAAGAGGCACACCTGACTGTTAATACAATTCTACATAGGATGGGGGGGGGCACACTTGACTATTTCTATGTTTCTAAACAGGATTGGGGGGGCACACCTGACTGTGACTACATTTCTACATAGGAGGGGGGCACACCTGACACTTGTACATATTTGCTAGGACTGTACCAGTATGTCAGGTACTCCATTTCAGTCTGTAGTCTTACCTATCGTGCTGACTAGAGGCATATCAGTGTACTACAGATCTTAGCTTTTAATTACCTACATATTAGTTTCTGACTTCCTACCCTTAAGAACTGACATCCCACTGCCTTACCTGCTGTAGTCTGTCTGTGTAGGCCTGAAGAGGAGGTTACCCATAGGCCTCATTCAGAGGCCATAGTACAGCCTTTGTTTGTGTTTGTCTATACCTGTCCTGCTGGCTGTGACTGTTGTTGGGTATGTGAACCCCCCTGACTGACATGTGTGAGTCACTTACCTTGTGGGTGTCACAGTATTTAGCGTGGTGCTGCAGGGCTGCCTATGCCAGATGCACATAGTACACTCCCTACACATAGTTAAGCACAGGTAGTGTCATGTTTGGCATTCCTTTTACTGTATGTGAGAGTGAGAGGGAGGTGTCTCACACTGAGCCTCCCCCCTTAGCAATCACTACACACTGGCAATCTTGTCTTCTGCCTGCCATTGACTTGCATGGCAGAATACTGATTTTTTAGTTAGAATGCTTAATTTAAGTTAATTTTGTTATCCCCTCCTCCCTGATTCCATTTGCGTGCCGCTGCCCTATGCTTAAACAGCTGAGATTGACTAAAAAAAAATAAAAGTTGATTTCTGTATTTTGTTTATACTTGGCCATTGACATGCTTACTACATGATATGTAGACTTTATTTGGAGCTGTCACAGCTCCATTTTGGATTTTGCAGAAATGTACTCGGTTACTAACCAAGTACATTTCTGCAGATAGCACTAGTCCTGCACAGACTGTTGCAAGATTCCTGGATTGCAAAATCACCTCATTTGCATAGAGTTCTCCTCCAAATGGGGTGATTTGCATACCAGGGCTTAGTCTGTGCAGGATTAGTGCAGGAGTGCTTGTGGTCGCCCCTGCAGGCTGTTCCTGGATCGCACGGCAGACATATTGCCTGCTTGAGCTCCTGCACTGATCTTGCACACTGTGCATGCTTTTGAGAATCCGGGGGTCTATCTTTTATTTATTTATTTTTGATAAGGCATATTTGCCTTTACTGGAAGCATATTTATAGACAAACAATCTGCACAAAAAATCTATACATTCCACATATTCTTCACATCTTTTCCTTCTTGCTTTTACAACTTTTACCTTTTTTTCTCTAAGTGCCTCCAAGGGTAAATATGATAAAATTACCCCATTATATTTTCATAACATTCTTTCCTATTCTTTTATATATTACTTAACTCAATCTTTTGTAATAATGTTTTCTCCTGATATATTTTCATTTCTGTACAGGTAATTTCTTTACTTCTTTTTTAAACATTTAAGCTTTTCCCATATTGCTTTATATTTTTCTTCTATTATTTTTATTAATAATTTTCTTTTTTCCTTTATTCCTGTCAGTATTTTATGGAAATTCAGTGACACTATATATACAATTGGATTTATTAAACCCAAACTTTCTTCCTTTTTTGTAACATAAAGGAATAATCTTTTAGTAGGGTTTAATCTAGATTTGCATATAAATGTAAATAACCCAGTCAATAATTCTTTTTCACATTCCAGTGGTATCATAAATGCATTTGCTACATATGCCATCTTACCTAATATTACTGAATTAAACATGCTTTTTTCCTATACATAAGTTTAAGATGTCCAAAATATGCAAATATTCCTTATCTTATGCATCATGTCCTTCCATGGTGTCACTCTCTGTTGCTCGTTACCAAACCTTATTCCCAAAATTTCTATTGCTTCTTTATTAAACTGAACCTTTTATTTTTCCTGAGAATCCCAGTCGTTTACTCTTTTCCTCATTAATACTCAAACCTAACACTCTTAATTCTTTGTCAAGTGTCTTAATATCTATACTCATCCATTCTTTATTTTTCACAACTACTACTAGATTATCTGCTTAAGAAAACATTACTGGAATCTGAATTCCCTCTGGTGTGCTATACTTAGCTTGCTCCAATACTAAATTTATCTTGGTAATGGCCGCATTCATAAATAATGTAAATAGAATACTGCTTGCTGGATATCCTTGCTTAATACTACTTTTTATTTCTATTGTCTCACTTAACCAGCGATTAACCGATGTTTTCACATAACGCACACACTCAAGTCACTCCACAACAAGTACAAATATGAGTCTGTTATTGTCCATGTTGGTGTGAATGACCTGAGACGTACCACCCTGGACTATATGAAAAGAGACATGCAGGAGCTCTTCGATCTTGTAGCCTAGGCAGGTATGACCCTAGCCCCGAGTAGCATCCTGCCATCACCCAGAATAATACCACAGTACAAGGACAAAATGATTGACTTCAACAATTGGCTAAGCTTCTGGTGTCATTC
The DNA here is from genome assembly GCF_019279795.1 of Protopterus annectens. Lineage (NCBI taxonomy): Eukaryota > Metazoa > Chordata > Ceratodontiformes > Protopteridae > Protopterus > Protopterus annectens. The sequence goes on along the minus strand of NC_056727.1, from coordinate 16,383,175 downwards.
TAAGGGGATCCAGAATCTGTCTGTCTGGGATAACATGATCAACAGACCACGATGCTTTGCCAGAGATGACCTGCACCTGCCGCTCTTGGGATTCCAGATACTGGCTAAGGCTCTTGCCACCCCTATAGTGCCTTTTTTAGGCAAGGTTCAAATGACAAATTCACATCTGTAACAGGTACAAGCAAGCAAAATCTGAGGGTAATGCTACTCAATGCTAGAAGTCTAAACCTCAAAATGCATTCACTCGAGGCACTCCTAAAAATGGAGAACATCAACATCTGTGCAGTGGCAGAGACCTGGTTCAAGGCTCCAGAGAGCACCCCTGCATTACTAGGCTATAATTCATACCACACCTTTCGGCCACCTAACCTGGACCGAAACACTAAAGGTGGAGGCATGTCCATATTCATTAAGGACATCCACACCTCCAGGCTAGTTGCTCAGCATAATGCATCTGAGATTATCCAAGTGTAAATAACTCTGGGCAAGACTGCAATCCAAACTGTAACTTGCTAGAGATCCTCCACCATGCCCCAGGATTCCCACTCCTCATTTCTTGATACACTGGAAAATATTAGGGTACAACCCAACACCCTAATAATGGGCAATTTCAACTACCCCACCATTAACTGGGAAAACTACTCATGTACCAACACTTTTGCTCAACATTTTCTGGAATTCATAAATTCCAATGCCTTGGATCAACTTATCCACATCCACACCAGGGGCAGCAATATCCTTGACCTGGTCATTACCAACATGGGTGACCGGTATTCCACACCAGAGATCAATTCCTTGTTGGTCAGACCTGACCACAAGCTAAACAGCCTAGACATCCACATACCACCCCACCCCCATTAGGGAAACCACTGTAAAAAATGTCTCCAAAGCCAACTTCACGCTTCTTAAGACAGAAGTGGCAAACTTCATGACACCCATGCAGATGGACAATAGAGGTACGACTGCTGAATCCTACACAAATGCACTTTCTAAGCACTTACACGAGTGTATGGATTGTGCTATCCCTAATAGAACCAATATGCTATCCTCCAAAAATAGGAAGCCATTCTGGTGGTCCTCTGCCATAAACAAACTCTACAACAGAAGAAAGAAACTGTTGCAAAAAAAGAGTAAAATCTCATGACTGGAAGAACTCCCTGGTCAGCCTCAGTAAGAAGCTGAGATCCCTCATAAAATCCTCCAAAGCTAGTTATGAAAACAAAATTGCCACTGATTTTAAACACAACCACAAAGCATTCTATAGCTATGTCAAGAATCTCAATGAGAACACTCAGATCTGCTCTGCATTACAGTACAATGGCACTAAATATACAGAACCAACTGATATTGCCAACATCCTGGCAGATAGGTTCAGTGCTAACTTTACCCACCTCTCACCACCTAAAGGGCCCATCCCTATACTGGAAGAATGCAAAGTTCCTGTAATCATGGCTGCACAGATAAAAACCACACTCTCCAAAGCCAAGAACACAGCATCCATGGAACCTGATAACATCCCAGGCTACGTTCTACATGAACTACAGAATGAACTGGCACCCCACCTAAGCACCATGTTCAATATAGCTTCACCTCAGGCTTTGTGCCCACTGAATGGCGCACAGTGACGGTTATCCCACTCCCCAAAGGGGAAGCCACCACAGACCCCAGGAACTACCACCCCATTAGCCTAACGAGCCTGGTCTGCAAGGCCATGGAACGTATCTTTATGGAATTTATAAACAAAGACATTGGTAATCTCCAAACTCTAGACCCCACCCAATTTGAGTTTGTAAAAGGCAGATCATGTCTCCTAAACCTGATTGACTTCTTTGAAGCAGTCACCAAAGCCATAGACAAGGGTAAGGTGGTTCACACAGCCTATCTAAATTTTGTCAAGGCTTTTTGACACCATCTCCCACTCTGGAATTATAGGCAAACTCACTAAACTAGGTATAAAGCCCTATGTCTCAAGATGGGTTGCCAACTGGCTCACTGACAGAACCCACACTTTGAAAGTAGCAGACTCCAAATCCGACTTCAGACCAGTGACAGGTGGAGTTCCACAGGGTTCAGTCCTGGGTCCTCTCCTGTTTGGTATTTACTTTTCTGAAGTACAGGATAACACAGAAGGTCTTTGGTAACGAAGTTTGCAGATGACTGCAAACTAGGATCCATAATTGAAACTCCTAATGATGTGGACATCCTACAAAGGGGCTTCACTGAGACAGATGCCTGGTGTCAAATCCATGGCATCAAGCTCAATGCCAAAAAGTGCATTGTCATCCCCTTTGGTAAAAACTATGTACCCATGAGCTACCACATAGGTGGTAGTCTACTTAACACTGAAAGTGTGATAACAGACCATGGGACACAGGTGGACAGTAGTCTCTCCTTTGATAATCACATCACCACAGTAGTCAGGAAATCCTTCTAAGTGACACACCTCATCACAAAAGGTTTCTCATCCAGGAAAAAAGAGGTCATTGTTCCCCTCAACTCGTCACTCATTAGACCCACTATAGAGTACAATGCCCCTTTTTGTATGTATCTCACAAGACATCTACAACAACTGGAAAGGTCGCAGAAATACCTCACAAAGAGGATTCCCAGCCTCAAACAGATGCCCTACGCAGACCATCTCAAAAAACTCCAGCTTTACTCCATCGAATATCACCTACTCAGAGACGATCTCTGCTTAACATACAAAGCTATGTCAAGCCCAGAGCTGTTGAACATGCTCCACATAAAGAAATCTCAATCCCTCCAAGCTACATGCTCTAGGGACCTAAACCTTGTCACCACAATAAACAGAACATGCTGGTGGGATAGATTCCTGTCCCAGTGACTTCCCATACTCTGGAACAAACTGCCTATCTATATCAAACAAAGCTCCTCATTAGCACTCTTCAAGAACAATCTTGATGATTGGATAGGAAATAGGAAATTCACCCCAGGGATCATCTCTGTGGCTCTGCTCAACAGGGACACAGGAAAATAATTTTCTTGTGTGTCGAAAGCCATGGTACCTTTTTGGCTAGGCTTGTATAGGCCCTAGGGCTGATAGCCTAGTACCTACCTATGAACCTATGAACCTATATATTTGTTGTATACTGATTTCAAAATGTTATTTTTTAATTACTTATATTCTTTCAAAAATTCTCATAATATGTCATGGTGTATCTTATCAAATGCTTTACTTACATCCCCTACTAACATTTTCAATTTTGTTTTCCTATTTATTACATAATTTACCAATTCACAAATGTTCTTGACTTCCTTTTTCTTTTATTCCAAAAATTGTTTCACTCAGTAGCTTATTAGCCTTATTTACTATTTTGTTTTTCTACTATTTTCATAAAAAATGTTATAGTCAACATTGTTCAATACTAATGGTCTCCAGTTTTTTATGTCTGCTCCTTCTCCCTTTTTCCATATAAATTTCATTGCACCCATACTTATTTTTTCATTATTTATCCTTTTTTTCAAACCATTCATTCCACACCTCTAATAAATATTATTTTTGCCTGTAATGGCCCCTTTTTACCCTGGACCAGTAATCAAGAAGTCTTAATCCTCACCACTGACACCAGTCGGAGACCATGGAAGACCATCAGTATGGACAGGACAGGAATGCACTTACACAACATTTCAAATGCAGCTCTCTGTATCGAACAAAATTTTCCCCAAGAGCACACAGGGAACATGTTCCACTGGGACTGGACTCTGTGTCTCTCCAGATCCTAAACAAATACCACCTTGCAGCACTGTGTCCCATTTCCAAGTATGTGGCATACACAATTGAATATCTGATTTTACACACACACACACACACACACACACACACACACACACACACACACACACACACACACACACACACACACACACATACACACACACACACTCTCACCTGGGGAAGGCAGACACAGATTCACCAGCTGTGTCCTCGCTGTCCAGACCACAGGGTAGATTGCTGCCACCAGTCAAATTCTCTAAGACTCTTACAAAGGCATAACCAATTATACTGTGTCAAATTTATACTGATAAAGATGGTAGATTGTATCTGAAGCAGTAAGACTTTTCGGAGTGGCCAAAGTGACACTGAAATAAACACAGCTGCTCTCAAGATATTAAAAATATTCAGTTAAAGACCAGACACAATGAAAAGGTATAAAAATGTTTAATAATAAAATACTTAATGTTTAGTTACAATACACATCAGAGTTTTCAGCCACAGGAAATATAAAATAACAGTTGAATAGAATCTCATATGCAGAAAAGGAAGTAATACTAAACTAATCCCACGGTACTTTCCCTAACTAAACTAAACAGAAACTATCCCTAGTTAACTCACTTAATATTGCAAGGCAAGATGAACTGCTGAGATGTTCACTTCCACAAGGCAAGATGAGATACTCCACACACTGAACTGTACAACTAACAAATACTGAGCAACTACTACTATTGAACTGTGATAACTGACATAGATATTTTATATATCAGATTCCAAAGAAAAATAAACAAATTGCTGCTGCCAGAGTTCTGTCCTTCAGCTGATTATAGAATTACTTTACATCTAGTCACCTGACTCTGGCACAGTTCACATTCAGAACTCTGTTAAGATTCTGTTGCAGCATTTTTTAACATAAACAACTTTTACAAATACATGTGTAATGCAAGCATCTGTACAAATTAATGTGACAGTTGAGTGACATAAGATTATTTACAAAACTTCAGCCAGCCATGCTGGCATATGCCACACATGGACTGCCCCACATCTCCTGATAAAGCTGGCAATACCCAATGTCACCTTTCTCCCACCATTTGAAGACTCAAGCTAGTTTTTCAAGTGACTCAGGAAAAACATTGCTTGAAAGAAAGGGGCCTGCCTGGGAACACATTAACCTATACCCTGTGTTTAGAATCCATCTGTATTGGCATTGCTGTAATCTGAACTGGCTAATACAGGTGTCCTCCCAAAGTCTCTTTAAGTCTTTGGAATACCTGCTCACAGGCTGGGGTCCACACTACCTTATCTGACCTGTTTTTCTTTGTCAAGTCTGTAAGGGGAGCAGCTATTGTACTATAATTGGAAACAAACTTTCTATAGTACCCCAATGTCCCAAGAATGCTCTCATTGCATTTTGGTAACAGAGCAGGCCATACCTGATTAGCTTCCACTTTGGCAGGTTCTGACAAAATCTTACCATTCTCCACTCTGTGTCCCAGGTAGGAGACCTCTGCCATACCCACCTGACACTTACTGGGCTAAATGGTCAACTCTACCCTTTTCAGTCTGCCCAGAACCTCCCTAACATGCTGAGGCTTCATTATGTTAAAATAGTACAATTTGTGCTCCTGCCTCTAGCCTAGAAGGTTTATCATGTAATTAACAATACTCAACTTCCTTACCACTTCAAAGGATCCCTCCCAAGCTGCCTGCAGCTTTTTGTGTCTGACACGAATGAACACCATAACTTGCTGTCCCACAGCATACTCTTGGGCTTGAGCCATCCTGTCATACCAAACCTTTTTCTGCTGTTGAGCTGCTTTCTCCTGGGCCAAATCCTTCAGTTGCCTAAACCTTGCCCTGAGGTTTAGGACATATGCCACAACAGATTCCTTGTGGGATTCACACTCATCTCCCATTCATCAAATCTAAAGGCCCTCTCATCTTATGCCCATACAGTAACTCAAAAGGTGGAAACCTGTGGATTCCTGGGGTACCACTCTATATGCAAACAGTAGGTGGGGCAAATATTTGTTCTACTCCCTCTTAAATTGGTCTGCAAATGCCCATAGCATGGTCTTTAGTGTAGAGTTTAACCTCTCCACAAGACCATTAGTTTGGGGGTGGTAGGGATGGGATTTTAGGTGCTTCACCCCACAATGCTTCCACAGACATGCTAGCAGGTCTGACAAAAAAATAGCACCTCTGTCAGTCAGTATATCTCATGAGAAACCTTCACTGCTGAAAATCTCTAACAAAGCATTTGCCACCTTCTTTGCCTCGATGGAGGACAGAGCCACCACCTCAGGATATCGAGTAGCATAATCTACTACCACCAGGATATACTGGTACTCAGATGCTCCACAATATCCATAGCTACCCTCTGAAATGGATCCTCAATCACAGGCAAAGGCATCAGTGGAGCTTTGGCCTTGTCTCCTGCCTTGCCTACCTTTTGGCACTGCTCACAGGAGCTGCAGTACCCTGTTACATACCTTGCAATCCAAGACCAATAAAAATTCTGCATAATATGACTCTTAGTATGCCTTATACCCGTATGACCTGCAAATGGGATATCATGGGCTATGGCTAGAAGAGTTAGATGATAGGCTCTGGTTACTGCCAACTGCTGTATCACCTCACCCTCTACCCCTCTTTCAGGGGTCCAGTCTCTGTACAGTAAACTTTAGTCCCAATATACCAACTCCCTTTCTCCTTAAACATTGGGTGCCTCCTTAGCTACCTCCCTCAAGCCTCATAAAGTAGGATCTGAAAGATGTGCCTGTCTCAACTCTATCTCAGCAAACTCATCCTAGGTCCCCTTCCACAGGAAGACTAGTATCATATAACAGTGGTGCTACATTGGCAACCTGGGTACTACCACTCACCTCTGTCCTTGCATACACCCTGTCCAGAGGAATATCAGTGCCTACCAGGATCTGTTGTTCACTTTCAGGCTCACTGTTACAAGGTAGCTGCCTCTCTGAAATAACCACAACACCAGCCCCAGCTTCAGGCATGGAGTCTGTCTGGGTTCCCCCCAAGCTACCAAACCTATCTGCCTGTCTCCAAGCCTGACTGCATGTAACTGCATGCACACAAGGGACTACATTATCAAAAACATTCCCTATTAAGACATGTGCATGGATATCCTCAAACACACCTACCTGATTGTTCCCTTTTCCACCCTCGCAGTCAAGGTGAACCCTGGCCAAAGGTATTTGGAATGGGGTCCCTCCTAAAGCTCTAACTGGTGTGGAATGTTCAAGCAAGTACTGCTCTTCTTTAACCACTGTAGGCTTCACGATGGTTGTGTCAGAGGCTTTGTCTCTCTTAGCAGTGGCCTGTTTTCCATCCACTAAGATAGGATACAAACTCCAGTGATAGTTTGGCACCTCTGTTGTCTCAAGACAACTTAATACTGACATGCAGTTATTCCCACTTGCTGGCTCCCTCACTTTTTGTTTCCCACCTTGGACATTTGTATGTTACATGGCCCCTCTGGTTACATTTAAAACATCTAACCCCTAACCCTGGCAGTGTACCTAAACTAGTGGCTTTCCCTATTACTGGTAGACTCTTTTGGGGTGATTTAGGCTGCGCACCATGGGTTTCCTTATATCCATGTGCATCACCGTGTATCTCCTTCTTGTCAAGTGATGCCCTGCTTGCTAAGTAGAGACCCCCCCTCCCCCCCGCTCATCTGCAGAGTTACATTCTTGGTCTGCCAAGCAGATTCCCATGTCCTCAGGCAAAGTGCTAAGGGCTTGTTCCTTCACCAAAAGGTCCGTCAGCCTTTCAAAAGTGGTAACTTGACACCCACTCATCCACCTATTAAAATATGTGCTTAACTCGACAATATAATCACAAACACTTTCATCTGAGTTGTATCTATGCTCATGAAACTTGTTTCTATAAGTTCTGGTGTTAACTTAAAAAAGTCTACCAAACATTTTTTTACTTTTTAATAGTTTAAACAGTCAGTATCAGACAATTTGGAAACAGCAGTTACAGCTTTACTGTGGAGTAAGGGGGTCAGGAACCTTATCCAGAGCTCTTAGACAACATCATACTGTTTACATACCCTTTTAAATATATGAATAAAACAAAATCAGTATCATCTTTAAATTGTGGAAGAAATTTGCTGACCTTTATTTCTTCTGCGGTTCGTTTTTCCCCTTCCCCATTACCCCCATGACCCTGTCAAAGAGTCAGTATCTCCTTTTCATGCTAATGCTGCTTCTCCTTTTCTTCAACCTCCAAATGTCACAGTTCATACTGGCACTGCTTCTTTCTTTTTTCAGCCTCCACATTTTGCAGTCTCCCTTTTGTCTCCAGATATTTGGTCTCCAGTTCATACTGATACTGCGTCTCCCTCCCTTCAGCCTCATGTTGATGCTACTTCTCCTTTTCTTCAGTTGCCAAGCATTTGGCCTCCAGTTCAAGTCTCTTTAACTCTAGACAGATGTTTAAGTCCTCTGAGGAAAAGGAGAACTGTCCTGTTTCTGAAGGCTTCACACCTCCATCACCAGACTGGCTATCTCCCTGGTTGCTGGACCATGTTGCAGCTGTTATTAAGGGTGAAATCACATCCTCTTTATTCAGGTTGGCATGGACCAATCCCTTGGTATTGTACACCTTGGCCAACTGGTTCTTTGTCAGCTTGCTATACTCTTGTGCTGAAATCTTTGCCTGCTTTTCCTGACTAAAATAACAAAAATAAATAAAATTGCTGTAAAACTGAAACTCTGAATGCTTACCTTGTGGCGGTTGAGAGTACACACACCTTCAGAGACAACTGCTTAAAGGCTCCTGAACTTCAATTAATATCCCACCACTATGACACCAATATGTGATGGGCCCTCTTTACCCCAAGACAGTAATCAAGGAGTCCAAATACTCACCACTGACATCAGTGAGAGACTGTTACTAAGGTCAGGACAGGAATGGATTTACACAGTATTTCAAATGCAGCTTTCTGCATCCAGCAAAATTTCCTCCAAGAGCACTTGGGACTGGACTGTTTTCCTCTCCATATCCTAAACAAGACCCACCTTAGAGCACTGTATCCCAGTTCCAACTATCTGGCACTCACACTTGAATATCTGATTTTTCACATGCACACACATACACACCTGCGGAAGGCTGACACAGATTCATCAGCAGTGTCCTCTCTCTCCAGACCACATGGTAGATTGTAGCTACCAGTCAAACACCATAAGGCTCTTACAAAGGGTTAACCAATCATACTGTGCAAAAATAATACTGATAAAAATGGTAGAGTATGACCGAAGCAGTAAGGCTTTTTGGAGTTGCCACACTGACACTGAAATAAGCACAACTACTCTCAAGATATTAAAAATCTTCACTAAAAGACCAGCCACAATGAAAAGGTATAAAATATTTAATAATGGATATAAATAGAAAACAGTAAAATATTTAATATTTAGTTACAATAAAGATCACAGTTTTTAGTCACAGGAAATTTAAAATAACACAGTTGGATAGAATCTTGTATGCAGAAAAAGGAATAATACTAAACTAATCTCAGGGTACTTTTCCTAACTAAACTAAAGAGAAACGGTCCCTAGTTAACTCAATATCACAAGGCAAGATATACGGATGAGATGTCCACTTCCGTAAGACAAGATGAGGTAGACCACACATTGAACTGTACAACTAAGAAATACTGAATAACTACTACAGAACTGTGATAACTAACAAGGGAGGAATTTAATAAATCCTGCATGGTCTTTTTTACCATGTAGGCATTGTGGAACACTGCTAATATGAAAGTAAGCAGGTTTATGATTCAGTAAACACAGGTGGGCTGCTTGCACCAACATGGAAGTATACGTGGAATGCAAATCACCTCATAAGTGATCCAGCAAGCAGATAGGCAGCCCTGCAGACCCGTGTCACTGTACATAGTGTAAATGGAATAATTCATATAAAGGATTTTAGACAGACGACAGAGGCTATAAAAACATAGATGGAAAGAAATGGCATAGCACATACATATATGTGCACATACATATATGAGAAAAACTATCCATCGTGTGTCCAAAAACGTAAGTGAAATAAGTTAATTTTTTTTTTTTTTTTTAATGATCTGGGTATGTTTGAGCAGCACCTCACAGTGTGCAAACATGCTTTTATGAAACAGTTTTTTTAAAAAAAGAGTGGAAAAATCACATTTAATAGTATATGACAGAAATGTATTATAGGACCCTGTGTGGAGTATCTACAATGTTGGAATGGTGCCGCTGCTAATGAGGTATGGCCTGGAACTGTGTAATTTCCAGGTTGTGTGCACAGATCCCTATGCAAATGAGGTGGGGTTACTGAATAGAGCAAATAGGTATCTGTGTCTGTATATCCCTTCTCTGTAGGCACAGAACCATGTTAGTGTCCACAGAAGAGGTAGCTAACATCAAGAGGGTGTGTGTTTGAGCAGTTGTAAACTCATTGGAGCTCAGGTGCACCTGTTTATGTGGAGTGCTGCTGTGCTCAGCAGGGGAGGTATACACTGGCTGCTAAGCTTTATTTACTTTTGGGGTCCATGTTTCCATGTGTTTGCATGGCATGCCACTATACTGGGCATGACCTTTCCAAGGGGTATGAACAGTGACTGCTGAGCTTTGTTTACCTTTGTGGCATTTGTTTCCAAATGTTTGCGTGGCACTCTGCTTGCTGAGTGTATCTAAAAGCCAGTGATGTATTAATTACTGATGACCTCTGTTTCACGTAATCTAGGGCCATTAAATCTTCTTAATGATGTAATTGGCAGGTGGAATGCATCATAGGTAGCCAATCACACAGCCTGAACCTACAGCAGAATACTATAAAGGTTGCATACTCCCTGCAATCTGATTTCCCTCCCATACTCTGCACCAGGGGAGTACAGACTTGGGAATTTTAACTGAAGGAATGCTAGAGGCTGCTGCAGATCTGCTACATCTGTATGTGCTAAATGCTGAGGTCAATGCTGCTGTTGCTGACAATAGGCCTAGACTGAGAAGAAGAAGAGTGTTTAGGCAAATGGTAACCTTCCAGGAGCTACATGAGCTGAAGATTGTAGAGCACTACAGGGTGGACAGGGAATATTACAAGAAATCACTAAGCTCTGCTGCCTTCAACTCAGACCCAGATCCAACAGAGTGAAACCCATCCCAGTGGACACAAAAGTATGTGTAGCTCTTAGTATACTAGCCACAGGTACTTTCTAAAGATGAATTAGGGACATGATGGGAGTCTCACAGGCAACAGCATCCAGGGTACTCCACCAGTTCCTGAATCCCATGGTACTACATGCCCGTGAGCACATATCTGTTACCCCTGAGACGAGGGGCAGCAATATGCAAAACTTCCACCATGTAGCACACTACCCTGAGCTACTGGGTACCATAGATTGCATTCATGTACACATCAAGGCACCTCCTGGTGAGGAGGGTAGAATCTACATCAACTGCAAAGGGTATCACTCCATCAACTGCCAGGTCATGTGCAATGCCTGTGGCATCAACATGAATGTGTGTGCTGGCAGCCCTGGAAGTTATCACGACTCCCATATGTGGCACACATCACAGCTGTACCAGATGTTTGCTAGGGGAGACATCATGTATAGCCATTTACTGGGTGATGCTGGCTACTCACCGGACCCATGGATGATGACACCAATCAGAAATGCACACACATCCACCAAAGAATGCCATAGTGAGGCACATGCACAAACTAGAAACATCATAAAGCATATCTTTGGGCTGCTGAAGTCACTGTTCTGGTGTCTTGATATATCTGGCGGAGCCCTGCAGTACTTTCCAGTCACATGTACCCAGATCTTCACAGTATGTGCCATGCTACTCAATATGATCCTGTGGAAACAGCCACAGCAGGATCAGTGAAGGGATACACAGCCCCCCACCAGTGCCTAGATCCCCACAGCCGCACCCACAGGAAGTCTCAGAGGAAGAAAGCCCTGAGGATGTCCCTGTAGGCAGACGTAGGCATGCCCAGTATGCCCTGGCTCTGGCCAAGAGACAATGCATAGCACATGCACTGACAACCTAGGGCCCTAGGGGCTGACAACGTACTCCGACTTGCATACATATACTAAAAATGATGCCAGACAGTCCATACAACCTGTATCTAACCATGTATTTGCTGGGTACTGCATGTATCAGACAGAGTCAGCCCCGAACTACAGGTCTGTCAACTGCTGCATTAGCAAGGTAAGTCACTCACCTATACACCACTTGTAAGGAGTACTAGAATATCATAACATATGTATGCTATGTAAAAGTTCTAGAAAAGTGCATCCACCTTCAACTTCTACCCTACCTCACAAACAACCACCTACTTACCCCCGCACAACATGGTTTTAGACCTGGCCACAGTACCACAACCGGTCTCCTGAAACTATCAACAAAGCCAAGGATTCTGGCTGTCTAGTGTCCACCCTACGTTTGGACTTATCCAAGGCCTTTGACACTATCACCCATAACCTTCTCCTATCTAAACTCTCTAATCTAAACCTATCCCACTCTTCTGTCAACTGGTTTTCTAGTTACCGCTCTGACAGACAGCAAGCTGTCAAATGGAAAAAAGCCACTTCCTCCTTCTTTAATACACCTACAGGCATACCCTAGGGTTCCATATTAGGCCCCCTACTGTTCAACATTTTCATAAATGACTTCCACCAAAACATTCCTAGTGATAAACTGATTCAATACGCAGATGACTCTACAATCAAATGTTCCACCACTACCACCTTCACTCTCTTAAAACTAACTCAAGATGCTTTCTCTTATACTGAACATTGGATGATAGACAAACACCTATCACTCAAAGTGTCAAAAAATAAAATCATGTTATTCACCCCTTCAAAAAGTACCACTATAAACAAGAAAACTGCTAAACAACTCAAAAGAACAAAGTAAAAATGAAGTAAAAATGAAAAAGCAGCAAACCAAAGACCAGGAAGAAACCCGTTTTTTCCTGGTCTTTGGCTTGCTGGTTTTTTCATTTTTACTATAGACAAGAACTCATTCTCCATTACTAGTCAAAATAATACCTCTCTTGAGGTAGCCTTCCATGTGAAGCTTCTAGGAGTCCTTATTGATGAACAGTTAAAATTTGATACCCACCTACTAAGCAATATAAAGAAAACCCACCAGAAACTAGGCATGCTTTACCTCCATAACCACTATATCACTCCCACTACTAAACTTGTACTCTCTAACACCTTCCTCATTCCTTCTCTCCTATATGGTGCCCCACTTCTTACCAACCTTCAATCCTCACTAAAACCAAATCTATCCTCCTGTTATCACAAAATTTCTAAGTTTGCTACTGGCTATAAATCCTTCTCCCACCACTGCAATGCCCTACACAAACTAAATTGTCTCAAACTTCCCAACCATCTTACCTACATTCAACTTACTCATTCTCATAAACTCATCTTTAATCCCTCCATCTGCCCCTCCCTTGCCTCCTTCTTCAAAATGCATCTACCCAACAGACTTCTAAGAACCAGTAACCAGAATTTGCTTGAACTGCACAAACCTGATCGTCCTCCAGGCAAACACCTACTATTCATTTTCCCTAGCTCACCTCTGGAACTCCCTACCACCTCTTATTTGTACTAAAGACAACCACTCTACCTTTAAGACCCTGCTTCATTCCCCATCTCAGAACCCTCTGGGAATGTTCCTGCTCTCATCCCACATGACTCGCCTCTTTTTTCTCAATTTCTCGCACTCCTTTACTTCTCTTCTCTTCATCATACTGAGCTTCTCTGACTACCATCTTCATATTTCTCATTTACTCCTACTCTTGCTCTACTTTTTCTTATTGTCCCATCCTTCTTACATTCAAAAATTAACACCTCTTATCCCCCTATCCTACATTAACTCTGCTAAGATTTCATGTAAAACTGTAATGTCAACCCTGTGTTATTTCACATTGTAACAAATCTAACAGGAATATGCAGCAATGGATTTTTCTTATTTTAATTGACTTATTTATGTGTGTGTGTGTGTGTGTGTGTGTGTGTGTGTGTGTGTGTGTGTGTGTGTGTGTGTGTGTGTGTGTGTGTGAGTAATTTTACTTTTTTGCTTTTCTGACTGTATTTTCATTGCAATCATAGATTTTTTTTGTCATGTTGTGTAATACCATCATTCTTCAATAGTATTACATAAATGTAAATGCATTGTCTTCATATTATATTGTTGTTCATGGAGCTTTTCTCCTCAGGAATCCATTGAAAACGGGCTCTTCTTGGCGCAATGGGCTATCCCGGTAAACAAACTGTAAAAAATATATTTATAAAAAGTGTACACACCCTTGTTAAAATGCCAGGTTTTTGTGAAATAAAAAATGAGACCACAATTAATCATTTCAAAACTTTTCCCACCTTTAATGTGACCTATAACCTGCACAATTCAATTGAAAAACAAGCAAATCTGTTAGGGGAAAAATATAAAAAATAAAAAACACAATAAGTTGGTTTCATAAGTGTGCATACCCTTAAACTAATACTTTGTTAAAGCACCTTCTGATTTAATTACAGCATTCAGTCTTCTTGGGTGGGAGTCCATCAGTATGGCACATCTTGACTTGGCAATATTTGCCCACTCTTTCTTGCAAAAGCACTCCAAATCTGCCAGATTGCAAGGACATCTCTTGTGCACATCCCTCTTCAGGTCACCCCACAGATTTTATATTGGATTTAGGTCTGGGCTCTGGCTGGGCTATTCCAAAACTTTAATTTTCTTCTAATGAAGCCATTCTTTTGTTGATTTGGATGTATGCCTGTGGTCGTTGTCATGTTGAAAGGTGAAATTCCTCTTCATCTTCAGCTTTCTAGCAGACACCTGAAGATTTTGGGCCAAAATTGACTGGTATTTGGAACTGTTCACAATTCCCTCCACCTTGACTAAAGCCCCAGTTCCAGCTGAAGAAAAGCAACCCCATAGCACAATACTGCCATGCTTTACCATGGGGATGGTATTCTTTTGGTGATGTAAAGTGTTGTTTTTGTGCCAAACATACCTTTTGGAATTGTGGCCAATAAGTTCAACCTTGGTCTCATCAGACCATAACACATTTTCCCATATGCTTTTGGGAGACTTGATATATTGTTTTGCAAATTTTAGCTGGGCCTGGATGTTCTTCTGTGTAAAAAATGACTTCTGTCTTGCAACCCTAGCACAGACATATGGAGAATACAGGAGATTGCTGTCACATGTAGTACACAAACAGAACATGTCAGAAATTCCTGAAGCTCCTTCAGTGTTGCTGTAGGTCTCTTGGCAGGCTCCCTGACCAGTTTTTGTCTTGTCTTTTCAGCAATTTTGGAGGAACGTCCAGTTCTTTGCAATGTCACTGTTGTCCCATATTTTATCCACTTTTTGATGACTGTCTTCACTATGTTCCATGGTATATCCAATGCTGGGGGAAATTTTTTGTACCCCTCTCCTGACTGATACCCTTTAACATTGAAATCCCTTTGATGCTTTGTAAGCTCTCTGCGAATCATGGCTTTTGCTGTAGCAGGCAACTGAGTAAATGTCAGGAAAATCCTACTAGGACAGCTGAACTTTATTTGGGGATAATCATAGTCTCTTTAATTTATGGCAAGTGTGTACCCAAGAAGACTAAATGTAATTAAATCAAAAGGTTCTTCAACAAAGTATTAGTTTAAGAGTGTGTTTGTTTTTCAATTGAATTGTACAGGTTATAGGTCACATTAAAGGTGTGAAAAGTTTTGAAATTATTTATTGTGGTCTCATTTTTTTTACATCAGCTCTATTTAGCTAAGCTAGGCAGAGCTGCAGACAGCAGTGCACCATGCAGCTCCTTGCTAAGAAATTATATAGAAAAGAAAATGAGGATGATAGGAAAGTGGTGAAATGGGGCAAGCAGGGGGAAAACATAGTGAATGACAGGTGGGGATGTGCAGGAAGGGTGTAGGAAGGAACCATAGCTATCCATTTCTTGAACAGCAATAGCTGTGCACTTTGACAGAATTTGTAGATGAATCTGGGCTCTCAAACCCAAGAGAGAGGGGTGAGGACAACATAACTGCATTGTCAATCCAATTGGACCAAGTTACATGTGTCCAGTGGACACATGTGCAAAATGGAGAGCTATGTATGGGACAAATTATTTTTTTGGGAACAGGTGCCCATTTTATTAAGGTGACAGTGGAATGTTGGGGAAGGGACATAGGTATGTGTGGGGGAGGTAAGTTGAGTAGGTGAGGATGCATTTGCAAACAGACAAGACAGCAGACAGGGTTGGTGTGTGGCACATGAGGGGGGGTGAACACCTTGGATAGGGAGGGTGTTGTGGAATCCGTGTCCCATATGCTTCCAGACAGCAGCAACATGACTTATGTCCCCACCCATGGGACTGTCGGCACTGCTCCTTCACTGCCCAAAGGGTGACTGTGCTGGAGGCTGGGCACCAGGGTGATGCTGCCCCACCAGGCTAGCCAGCATGCCCTCAATCTGGTGCAGGCTTTGGTTATAGCCATGTTGGACTATCCTGTGCACCAGGACCCGTAGCTCATCCTTGGTGACTACTCTACCTCTGCCGCTGCTCCTAGAGGAGGACTGGTCCCTGGCTCCTGGGGCAGAACTACCCGACACAGCAGGTAGTGCAGGGGCAGTAGAGGGAGCCTCACCGGTTTGGGTCCCAGATGTGCTGAGACCCTGTGCCACAGCCGGTTGAAGTAAGGTAGGAGGATCAACCAGAACCAGCCTACCTTGATGTGCTGTGGTAAATGAGGTAAACCAATAAGTTATGGTTAGTAACAACCAAACCAGCGTTAGTAGTAACAGAACGGAACATCATATTTATTAATCTAAATACATACTAATGTATATTATGTACATCACAACATTATGTAACATAACAGTCAGTATGGTAAAAGCATGCCAGTGTGAAGTAAACCATAAGGCCAACAGAACAGTTTAACAAAATATGTTAATATTGAATCATAATAAAACATAACAATAATCAACCACATTTTGCAAAATATAGTTAGTTTAACAAATTATGTTAATATGAAATCATAATAATACATTATAGTAATGAATAAGTTAAGATAAGGGCTGGAGACAGACAGAGAGAGAGAGAGAGAGAGAGAGAGAGAGAGAGAGAGAAATTCTATTAGTGACATTGCAGATGATATCCCTGACAACACTGGTCATACATACTTCTACAAGTGTGCACTGACAGTTGTGATTAAAGTGAATACAATTCTCCTATAGCTGTTGTAGCATGTACATACCTCTCAAGCTGATAGCATGGGACAATAAGGGAGGATGCACTAACATGCAGGTAGAGAACTACTCAAAATGGTTTCACATAATGAGGACTTGTGTAACTACCAGGGTGTTCTGTAAATAGATTTGGTAATACATTGCATTCCATGTAAAAATTTATCTGGTAAACATGTAACAGACAGATTAGTAAGATCTAATTACATTACGAGAAATCATGACACTTGAGAGGTATGATTGTGTACAGTAACAAATCTAGGCAGCCATCATGGCTTAGTTGGCAGGCATGGGAGTAGAACTTACTAGCTGTGACTGCATCTGCAAATAATTTAATAATTGACTGCAGCAGCATAGTATTGACATGCAAGAGACACAACCATACTGGGATTACACAGTTTTATTTCTGAATCAACAATGCTGATGAACAAATTATTGCTATTGAGTGTAACGTTTTGTGAGATCTAAACACAATATCTGCACATAATATGGCCTAATACACCCATAATATTTTTCTGTTCTTTGCGAGAGAGAAATTATGAGCATTGCATGACTGATACTGAAAATGTAGTGCTACGTAGTGCTGGATTAAAACCCAGGTCTATGTGTGGCAAAATGTACAGTGTACAAGGAGTTTAACAGACTGAGGAACTGAGTCATTACTGACTATACAGTAACTGATACTTGCCTGGAGACCACCTGGAAACATACTATGAATTGTGCAATACAAAGTTACAGGACTTTCCTCTAGCATTCTAGTACTGTTACAGTGTTTTACTAGACTGCAGTGCCAATAGTACACACATGCATGGTATACAACCATACTGCATATATTACTACAGCTTTATTTCACTTTCAACAATACTGGTGAACAGATATTATTGCTATTGGTTTGCAATATCTATGAAGTCCACACACACAATATCTGGCTAAGGAGGAGTTTACCTTTATTACCTGAATTCTGTGGAAGACAGAGCATTGTGTGACCGGTATTGGCCTAGAGAAAGCCTTGAACAGTACAATGAGTTAAGCAATACAGGTTTTCAGCCATTAGATTTGCATTGTACAGCTATTACAGTGTTACACTTGACTGTAGCAACCTTACCTTACAGACTCAATGCATACAGCTCTACTGCAATGGTTATGACAAGACAATTCTGATGTACACAATTTTCTTTGTTGTTATTGGTATTCTTTCTTGTTTTCATTGAACTACAGTTGTAATTATTCATTTATTGCACTACAGCTCTAAGTCCACATTTATTGCACTACGGACTTTATTACTTTATTGCAGTTAATGCTTTACTCTTTCTTGCTTATTGCACTACAGTTGGCATAATATATCCACACTTACCACACTCACGGCACAACCTGGCCAGACGCTCAGTATGAGATTCAACATTGTGAGCCCTCTCAGCTGCAGCTGTTGGGAGAAAAGCACACCATTATACACACCTGATTTGCAGATATTCAGATTACATGTTGGTAAAACAGATGAAAAATTACTTACATATTTTTGAGGCATTCCCTGCCCTTGCATTTTGAACCTCAAGTGTCCAAGGTTCCCCTCTTTCACCTTTTCAGGTCATCATGGTTGTGATGACACTGCTCACCTGTGTGGGGATACCAATAATACTGGTGAGTTCTCTGGCCAACCAGTCCAGGCCTCTTCCTTACACTCTGAGCCCTGGAAACTTACCTGCAGCAGCCTAGCTTCATTTTTTTTTGCAAGGAGCCCAATCATGACCCTGGACTCCTGAATCCCCCACCAATCTGCCCAAAAGTGCACACCTTCTCCAACACCACCAGCCATATCGACAGATGATTGAACTCCAATGGATTCTGCAGAATTCCTGCTTAGTGCACTTAATATAGGCTATTTTCCTGCCCTTAAATGTCATTGAGCAACATTCAAAAAAGTGACACATTACTTAGCGGTATGCAAACCAGCCAAGTAGAGCTGAGCAGGGTGCAAACATGCACAATCATGGTTTTAGTGAAGCTGAGCACCATGCAAACATTGGCAGCTGTCACCATATTTATGTGGTGCATAGCAGGTTTGAGCACAGTTTTACAGAGTGCAGAGGAGCCATATTTTAAAACGGTTTCCATAATGTGTGCAACAAAATACAGATAAGTTCTGACTTCCTTGTATTCAAACCCTGGACCTACTACACCTACAGCCATAACTCTACCCATTTAGCTACATGGATATTAAGGAATATGGTATACCTTCACATATACCACTAAGCTACCTGTTAGAAAGTGCTGAACAATGCCCCATGCCAAGCAAGCATGCTTAAACACACCAATAAATAAATAATTAATTACATCTGGATTCTATTTTTAGATGTCTGGCAGGTGTCACCTATGTATGTATGAGCTCCGCTGGCTTAGCTGCGCTCCGTGCAAATGCCAAATGTTAAAAAAAACATAAAATATAATTATGCTTATTAATTACATCCACTTTCTATTTTTAGATGTCTGGCAGGTGTCAGCTGTCTGCATGTGAGCTCAGCTTGGCATTGCTTCACTCAGAGCTGTGCCGTGAAAACATGCAATTTTAGAAAAAGCAATAAAAGAATAAAACATACACAGGACATTATAAAACATCACGACATTTACACATTCAACATTTGACACACTGCATGGCATTGCTACAGTAGCAGGGATCACTGCAGTGAGTCTCAAACTCATCTGCAGCCATGGTTAGCCACTACACCTCTCCCTACACTGATTCAATGTATGTGTTCCTCAGCTCTCCCTCAACAGTGCACCATTATTAATATGCATGGCGCACTGCTGAGGGTTGACCATGGCTGTGTACATGGATACATTCTGTATAGGGTTTACACGGAGACTACATGAATTTTATTAAATCCTAGGGATAGGTTTTTTTATATATCAGATTCCAAACAAAAGCAAAAACAAACTGCTGCTGCCAGAGTTCTATCCTTCGGCTGATTATAGAATTGCATCACATCTAGTTACCTGACTCTGGCACAGTTTACATTCAGAACTCTGTTATGATTCTGTTACAGAATTTTTTAACATAAGCAACTTTTACAAATACATTTTTAATACAAGCATCTGTACAAATGAATGTGGCAGTCAAATGACATAAGATTATTTACAAAACTTCAGCCACACATGCATTGTCCCAGTTCTCCAAATATAGCTGGCAATACCCCAGAATGTCACATTGCCATTATTGCATATCCTTATACATTAGTTATTCAAGTCCATCTAAACTTGTAGCTGCTTCTACATTTACTATTTTCAACATATTTTTTATTTCTATCATTGTAATCTTTTTTCTATTCTCTTATTATCTTCTTCAGTTATTTTTTTAAGCTCCATTTATGCTTTCTTATAGTTTGCATACTGAAAAAGATTTCAAAATATGTCTTGTCATTGCTTGCATTATTTCTTTTTGTGCATTCACTATAATTCCTTCATCATTCCTTAACTCTCTTATTATTCTTATATTTTCTTTAACCATTTTTCTTAGGTGTGGTGCTACTTTTTCTTTTTTACTTGTAAAAATATCTTCTAATTACATTTTTTTTTTATTTTCTCTTGGTTCAGTTTATGTAGCACTTTTTTTTCTTTTTTTTAGAAACTCTTCTTTATTATCTATTATATCAATAACTGACAATGTGGGTATAGTATATTGAAGATTTACCCATGGTTCATGTGCTTTAATAACAAGGGTGAAGCCCAAGTGATTAAACAAAGGCAACCATGTGTATATTTTCAATATACCACACCACATAGTTGGTTATTGCTATTATACAATGACATTATTTAACAAAAAAAAATACTTACTTTTCTTAAATAATGTCTTTGTATTACAGCACCGTGGTGGTCTTCCACGTTTCCCTTGATATTCTGGAGCATTGCTGATGTACTGCACATGCATATGGGACTTGGGTTCCTACCCTTTTGCAGTACATCAGTGCTATGTGAGGAAGCAACTGACAAAGGAATATCTCCATTGCTTTTTTTAACTAACAAAAAAAAAAAAAAAAAGAAAGATAGAAACCAGGAAAATTTTAATGTAGAAGAGAAACGTGACAGAAAAAAAAAACAAAAGGATAATCAGGTATATTTATTTAATTTTTGTAAAATGTACCTGATTATCCTTTTATTGTTCTCTGTGCCATCGCTGTCATTCATTTTGGTCTCCAATTTTGTGAGCTTACTTTTAAAAAAATAAAATAAAAGTAAATTTTTTTATTGCATATATTAATGGACAAAAGTCTGGATGACCAGACCTTTTTCCATTGGTCTACGCTTGGATTTACAATGGCCACGCTGACTGGGCTGGCCAGTCAGCATGCTACCTTTTGCATACTAATGGCCACTCATTCTATAATATGTTTTTTAAAGACTTGGTTATTGATTTCCTTATATTTCCTTATATCTGTAACTATATTGTATTCTTTTTGTCCTTTGCCACTCCAAAACTTTTTTTCTATATTTTTCTTTTAGACTAATCCACCAGCTGGTCCAATCTTTATAAAATATTCTCATGTTTATATGATTTAACCATAGCTGATGCATTATTTCTTTACATACACATTTGAATCTGATTCATTAATTGTTTTTATACCTCTACCTATTTTTACCTATTTTTATGTAGCCTATTTTTTTCTTGAATCTCTATCCAGATTGCTACATGGTCTGAGAAATCTGTAATTTTAACTCCTTGATGTAATATCCTTAGATTCTCTGATAATATAAAATAATCAGTTTCACTTCTCAAATTACTCCTTTTGTATGTCCATTGTTTGTTTTTCCATAAGTACATTTTATCACTTTTGAACATATTTGAAATGACCTTTACATCTGCCCCTTCTTTTCTCCTATGTCTTAAATCACAATTAAAGTCTCCCACTACTATAACTTGTATATTCACACTAGCACAATCAAGTATTTTCCTAAACATAATCTCTTTCTGTTTCTGTGCAGTGTATTCATAAAGTGTAATCACTATGTATAGTTCCATCTTATATCTAATATTAATATTTATCCTAGTGCTACTAATGTGTAATCCCAAATTTCTATTTATTCTTTGCATAAAATTGCAATTCCTGAACATTTCTTTCTCCTATGTTCCACTTACTTGTATTATTTCTTCCTCTGTTGTTATTCTTATATCTGTTAATATTATGATATCCACATCTAACAATCTACACCATTCCAGCACTCCTAACCTTCATCGAATATTCTTTATACTATTAACATTTATAGATAGGATTCTCAGTTTGTGGAAAAGTTTCTGTTGCTTTTATCCTTTTCCTTTTTTGTTTCCTCTTATTCCTGTATTTCTAAATTTGCACTTTCTATCTTTCGCTCTCTTCCCAATAGAATCTATTTTACTTTTAATATCTATTTATCTTCCCCTTCATCACTTGAATTCTTGAATTATTTAATTCTTCTATCTGTCTTTCTTTTTTCTTTGTTTCTCCTCACATACTCTTTTACTTCCATACTTATGGCTTCCTCATTTATATTTCATTGTTGTGTCTCTTCTATGTTATCTACTAAAACAATCTCTCCTTCTTGGTCTACTTTTGTTTCTTGTGCATGAGTCTCTTTACCATTACAGTTCATCCACAAATGTCCTACTTTTTCACACTTTTTATGTTTTTGCTCACATTTTTTTTGCTTCTTGACCAATTTTACTACAAATAATACATTTCCTTTTGTCACCATTATTAATTAAATGGTCATTTTTACCACAAAACATGTCTTTGGTTGATCCCAGTATTTAAACAATCCCTTACTCCCCTCCAATTAATCTGGGCAAATATATTAATTTGTCATTTTGTATTTTCAGTTTAATAGCACATTCCCATCCCCTAGTCCATAAACCTCTACTGCCATAAATCTTTGTAATGTCCATAACATCTGTATATACAGTTTTTAAATAGTCTTTTAAAATTGTCTCTTTGAACTTCAGTACAAAATTGTATGACTATTATTATTTTTTGCTTCTCTGTTAAATGCTTGCACAACATAGAACTTCCAATGATTTTCCTTCTTTTTTGTTCATATTGTTCTAAGAATTTTCCGTATACTATGTCTCCTCGAATAAAAAAAGTCACGAAAAGTATCTTTGTTAATACAAATAAATGCTCTCATGTATCTGGGTTCAATATCCAGTGCTGCAGTGATGCCATCCCTGATATCATACCTGTCCACTTCCTTTTCTGCTTTGCTACTTACCCTTGCTCAATGCTTTCTTCTTCCTTATGTTTTCTTCTTTCACTTTCCCTTACCATTTGTGCATATGATTTGTTTTCCTCCTTCCTTATTTCTTGAACTTCTTCTTCCTCTATTCTATCCATTATTTCACCCCACAACACAGCCTTTTCACTTTCTGGTTCATTCTGCTCAATTATTTTTTTCAAATAAATATTCTGTACCCCCCCCCCTTTAACTGGAGAGTTGTAACAACACACTCAAGTGTTATAGAATCTGTTACAAACAAACTTTGTTGAAATAAATCCTCCAAATCTATAATGCCTATTGTGACTCATTCTTTTTGGCTTTTGACCAACTCTCTTTCTCTTTCTTTTCTCCCTTCTACATTCTCTTTACTCCTCTTAACCTCTGATTCATTTTTGACATATTCAGCTGTTCAGCTGTTTGATTAACAGCTCCACTCACATCCAACATCTGAAGAACACCTTCATACTGCTCTAGGTTTGATGTTTTGCTTCCTGCTTCTCCAAGCTGCCTATGTGCCCTGACTGGAAGACAGGAAGCAAAATAGTGAAGTGAGCCTCCATACGCAAACAGAAAGGGAAGTTACCCAATGCCCTGGCCAAATTTCCCCTAGTAGTATAAATACCACCAAGGGTTTCCCGTGAAAGGACACTACTAGCGAGTAGGAGTAACATGGTCAACAAAGGATATTAAAACTAAAATTTTTAATTAAATTCATATAAAAAATAAACAAAAAAAAAAATAGTAGGCATGCTGACAGTTTCTAGCAGTATATATGGCAACTGGGGGAGAGAGACAAGTAATGGGACAACATAGATACTGCAGGTGGGGTTTCCAGGTCCATTCCCCTGCCTAGGATCCCATTTGACTATGATCCCGTTCTGATTGTCAGCTTACCTGAGAGCAGCTGCTATGTGGCTGCTCTGATGGCAGAACACACTGCGCCAATTGTCATAGGACATTGACTTACCATTGCAGTCCCCCATGCAGTGGCTGCCCTTTTACTAAAAACAAAAACACATCATTTCTCTTATTTAAGACTGACAAAATATTATTTGCTGCTGATTTCTGACCTGACTATCACAATTGTTCAGTGCTTTGTTTTAAATCCTACATCTCTGCTACCAACTGCAGAGGAGAGAACACCACATGATTGTGTTATTGCTACTAACCATTTGCTTTCTCCTAGGAAGGACATGACTGATGTTCCAATTCCAAATGCTGAATTAGATCTCTCTGTTGAAGAATCCTCTGGCAGGAATGAAAGAAAATTTCTGGTTGCTAGAACTTCAAAATGCTGAATTAGACCTCTTTGTGGATGAATCCTGTGACAGGAATGATAAAAGATGTCTGGTTACTAGAACTGCTGTTTGTACTGAAGGCATAGTACAACTACTGCACTATTATCCTTTTTAGATAGTATAAACCATAAAAGGGACTCTGGCAAACTTATCTCTTCCATATGTCTGGATCTGTCCAGAGTCTTTGATACTTTCTCATATACCTAACTCCTTTAACAACTGCTTCATCTTGGCCTATCCTCTCCCTTACTTCAATGGTTTAAAAGCTACCTGTCCAACAGACAGCAAATTGTTAGATGGCAATATACTTTCTCTCCTTACCTTCTCATTACAATTGGTGTACCCCAAGGCTCAATTCTTGTTCCACTTCCCTTTAAAATTTTCATTAATGACCTCTATACCTCTTCTAGGCAAGCATCACTTATACAGAATGCTGATAATTCAATGCTAATATGCTCATCTGACAGTCTGGTGCATCTTGAAATCACACAAGAAATCACTTCTGTTAAAAACTGGTTTCATAGTTCCCAATTATTAAGCAATATCCCAAAAAACAAGACTACTCCTATCCCTCCCCAAAGCAAATCTGAAGGGCAAATCCAGCTTCAGAATCTTCTCTCATAACAATACAGAGATAGAAATATATCCCATACAAAACTGTTTGGTCTGACAATTGATGACAACCTCAGATTTGAATTTCACATTCAAAATAATATAAAAAAATTACCAGAAATGTGGCATACATTATAGACATTAAAACTTTCTTACTAACTCTGCTAGAATCACTCTGGCAACCATTTACCTTCTTCCTTTACTCTTGTATAGTGTGATTACCCTTATCAACTTGCAGGTATCTGTTAAAACTAAACTTGAAATATGCTACAACAAATTTGCTAAATTTGATGTCAATAAACAGGACTAAACACTCCACTGCAAGGCCCCTAAAAGTTTGAACTGGCTTGAAGTACCCCAATATATGGACTTCATGCAACTAGTTACTTCCCACAGCATCATTTATAAATGCCATGCCTGTCCAGCACTAAGCTCTTTTCTGCTTTCCTATCACCCACATAGACCCCTTTATTCTAATGAAAACTTCTCACCATATATAAACCTCAAAAAGCGATTGGAAATAGTCTTTAATACTACTCTTTTGCCAAAAAATTTAACTCTATTCCACAGGCTATTAGAAGTGTAACTTACTATCCTTCCTTCAAGCATCTTCAGAAAGGCGACCTATGAAACTCATGGCTGTGCTCATAATATAACCCCAGTTGAACATCAACCTCATCTACTTTTCTACTTTTCTCTATTGCATCAGTACAGATTCTCTACCCATCACCACTTTCTCATCTTCACCTGGCTATCCTACCCTCTCTACCACTTTATATAACCTCTTCCTATCTCCTCCTCCCCATTTATACTAATCTGTCCTACTGTCTTTCCCCTTTATAGTTACAATTAAAATAAACATGTGACTTTTACTTATTACTACTGTGAATTGCCAGAAGGGCACTCTCCAGAATTGTACATAGTGTTTTACTTTGCTTTTTTTCTCATTGTTCTCTTTGTAACAAATTTTTGGTATATCTCTGTGCCTTACAATAATTTTGATTATTTTTGAAATCTATAATTTTACTGTTTTCTTTTATGTAATGTCTTTGAAAAATGTTTTCATAGGATCATAGGAGGTTACTAGGCTAATGGCCTTGGGACCCTTACAAGCCTAGCCAAGAGTTTATCTCCAAAAAGAAACCTCAGTCAGCCTGTCACCCCTGGGGCAAATTTGTGATTTCCCATCCACTCATGAAGGTTGCACTTGAAGAGGGTCAGCAAGGTGCTCTGTTTGACGTGTATGAAAAGTCTATTCTAGAGACAGGGCAGCCTCTGGGAGACAAAATTGTCTCTCCAGCAGGTTTTGTTAATGTCACATATTAGGTTCAGGCCTTTTGAATGGGTAGTGCACGAGGAGTTAGACTTATGGATATGGAGCATCTCTAGTAGGGCAGGGTCCGAGATTGCCTTATAGGTGAGACCATATCACCCCTGAGCAATCTGTACTATACCAAGTAGAGTGATAGTGATTTGAGCCTGTCTGCATAGGACAGGTGTTGGAGGCCATGGATTCTCTTTGTGAGGTATTTTAGTGGCCTTTCCAGCTGGTGCAGATGTTTGGAGTGGTACATTCCAAACAGGAAGCTATACTCAATTATTGGTCTAATCAGGGAGGAGTATAGAGAGGTAATAACCTCTTTTTTTCTGGATGTGATCCCTTTACTTATGAGATGAACCAAGAAAAAGACTTTTCTGATCACTGTTGCTACATGATGGTCGAATATGAGGTTGTTATCAACTTGAGTGCTCAGATCTCTCACCACAGATTGTGTGCTTAGAGGGTTGCCATTGATGTGGTAATCAGTAGGGGTTGTGTTTTTGCTGAATTGTATAATGACACTTTTTTTGCATTTAGGTTGAGACCATGACTTTGGCAACAGTTGTGAGACCCTCTTGCAATATGTCTGGGGAGTCAATGACAGCACTGAACTTACAGTCATTGGCAAACTTGGTCAGCCACAGGCCTTTGGTCTTTGCCTTACCTCCGAGAAATAGATGACAAACAGTAGGGGTCCAAAGGACAGATCCCTGGGGAACTCCACTAGTGACAGGTCTACTATCAGAGGTGGAGGTGCCTATTTTAACTTTGAGGGTCCTGTCAGTGAGCCACTTGGCCACCCACCTGATGAGATAGGGATTTATGCCAAGTTGTGTTAGCTTTTCGATGATGCCAGAGTGGGGGATTGTGTCAAAGGCCTTGACCAAATTAAGGTAAACTATATATACTGCCTTTCCCTTATCCAGGGTCTTGGTGATAGTCTCAAAAAAGTCAACCATGTTCAACAGGCAAGATCTGCCCTTGATGAATCCGAACTGGGTGGGGTCAAATGCTTGGAGATTGCCTATGTCTTTGTTTATGAGATCCATAATAATATGCTCCATGGCTTTACAGATCAGACTTGTTAATCTAATGGGGTGATAGTTTCCAGGGTCAGTAGTGGCACCACCTTTGTGCACGGGGATAACAATGGAGGTTGTCCACTCTGCTGGAATGAAGCTAGTACTTAGGCTGTGGGTGAATAGGGTGGTCAGTTGCGAACCCAGTTCTTGCTGGAGGTGGTGCAGGATACATCCTGGGATACTATCAGGTCCCATGGAAGCTATGTTTTTTTGCCATGGATAGGGCCTGTAACACTTGATCTATGGAGATGTGAGGTGCGCGACAAGTATCGGGGATGTCGAAAGGGCCTTTGGGGGGGATGGGGGGTGAAGTTTGCACTGAACCTATCTTCTAGCTAGTTTTGCTTTATTTTCTTTGTTAAATGGAGCTTTTTATTTGGGCTTCTACTGAAAATGGGCTCCTGTGACTCAGTCAGACTTTCACAGTAAACAAATATCAATAAATAAATAAAATGCTGTAATGATAAAAGAAAAACTTCAAGGGGTCACCAGGTCAAATGGCTAAATTAGTAGTACGCACTAAGGCATGGGAGACTGCAAAGGACAAAGTGGTGAACATTTATATAGACAGTAGATATGAATTTGGGCCATTGGTGGAACAATGGAGACAACAATGGCTTTTGACATCAGCAGGCAGAGAAATTAAGAATGGATACTATGTTAAATTATTGTCAGACTCTGTTTCACTACCCAAGCAGTTAGCAGTTGTGAAAGTACAAGCACATGATAAAAAAAGTGACATGCTGTCAAGGGCTAATAATCTGGCTGACAGAGTAGCAAAGAAGCTGCTGGGTTAAATAGTCTTCTGATTTTTGTAATGATGATGTCTGAAACACTTTGTCACCCTGAATTTAATTTTGATGCAGTACTTTCTTTGCAGCATGAGGCATCAGAAAATGGGAGTAAAATGAATCAAATCAGGATGGATAAGGTCTAATGATTTGGTATGGCAACATCCTGAAGGATGCACTGTGGCACGTCAGTCTATATTGCCTTGGTGGTAAGACTGTATCATTTACTAACAGATAAATAAAAATCTAGCAAAGCTAGAATTTCCACTGTGTGATACCTTAAACCTCTTGAGTCAGAGGTAACATGGGATATATGTAAATTACCTGTTAAGGATATCAGGTGTTTCAGCTAAATGGCAATTCTGAATGTCCATGACTTTTTTCTTTTACTTTTACTTTTAAGTCTTTTTATGGACAATTTCAGGCCAATAAATCCAAACCCCTCTAGCTGTGGACATGCATGTTTCTGCCTTCTTATGACATCATCAACATAGCATAAGAGGAATGTTTTTTTTTTAGAAACACAGGGTAGTCATACCCAACTGATATCCATAAACCTAAGGGTGTCTACAAAATATCCAAACTAACAAACAAAAACAATCCCCCAGATTTACTATTCCTTTGTGCAGGACTAGCTTAGTCCTACATGGAGGGGGCCATTTAGGAGCAGGAAGGCAGCACGCCATGCATAGTAATGAGTCATGCTGCCTGAACTCCAAGACTTACACGGAGCATGTAAGAGTGCAGGGGGCATGTCTGAGAGCAGAGCTCTCTGAATATACACGCCCACACAATGAAGAACAGCAGAAAGGGGTAAGAAATGAACGAGACCACTCATATTTTTCCACATATCCCCAACAACAGTCCCTCTTGTGTACAACAGCAAAAGTATACATAAATAAAATGAACAAACCCTTTATATTTTTTATTATAAAATCCAAGTAAAGCTAACCGTAGGTGCGCGGGTGTGCCCATTGCTTAGCTACGGTTAATGCAGCTTAAATGGCTGAAGAGGATAACAAGGAAAATATATGCAGATGATGCAGCATAGCAATAGTGTAGTGGGCAGAGCATACGCCTTATGAGCAGACATTCCCAGTTCGAGTTCTACTGCAGCACATTCCATTTTTCATGACAAAGCACATTATGACTAATATGAATGTTGCATAACCCACTAAATAACATATTTTTTATGAACTGGAGTATTGCAGTAAATGCACATATGAGGTGTCAGTGTCATAATGAATAAAGAAGTAGTAAGCAGGTTTAAGCAGCAATAAGTAGTAGTAAGCAAATTTAAGCACTAGTAAGCGAGCTTAAGCCCTTTTGTGCATCAGTAAGCAATGCCTACACTGTTTAAGCAATTCTGAAGCTAAGTCTCTGTAAGCAGATGTAACGGCAGGTTAGCAGTGTTTACAGTCACACAAACCCACTTACAAATGCTCAAAAGTGCCTTAATCACTCTGTATCCAATGGCCCTTGTTCTGCCCATCAACAAAATAAGCAGCCATGCAGGTCTCAAACCCAGGACCCTATACACCAAAGTGACAGTAGATAACCACCAAGCCACCACAGAAGTACAGAAAAATGAGGTATCAACAAACAAGTCTTCACCATAGTAAAATCAAACTGAATCTGTGAAAGGAATCAGTATACAGACATATGTGCCTTAACCCACTACATAACATAAATATGTGAACCGGAGTACAGCAGTAAGGCCAGAAGTCAGGTGTAATTGTAACAGAGTGTTGAAGTCCCCAATAAAACATAAGGACCCCATACAGTGTACATACACATGAATCATGGATACCAGGCATATATATAAGGTGAAATGAATAATAACTCAATGCCAAAAAGAAATTAGAATGCAAAGTTTAATGTAAGCAGCGCTAAGCATTGCACAGGCCATCTTAGGAGGTGTAAGCAATGTGTAGGCCAGCTAACTCACTGTGCCCAGTGTTATACCCATTTAAACAATGCCAACCCTAGGTAAGCAGGTGTGCCCATAGCCTAGCCTTTTCAAAACCAGCCAATCATGGAAAAGTGCGGGAAATCAGCCCTGCTTAAACCAAAAGGTGGGGATACATCTCATAACTGGTTGTAGCTTCCCCTTGCAGGCACAATGGCAGTAAGGGGAGAAGGTGTGCATTTTTGGACACAGTGCTGGTGCATCCAGAAGTTCAAGGTGATGGCAGGACTCCTTGTCAAAGACCATGAAAAGAGACTTCTGCAGGGCCAGTACCAGGGCTCCCAATATAAGGCGGAGGCCTGGGACCATCTCACCCATGACCTCATCATGGCATATCCCGAACTGGTGAGCAGGTCAGGCATCCTGAAGTGGCATAAGGGGGACCTCTTGGAGGAGTTGATCCAAGAGGCTAGAGAGGCAGGGGATGTTACAGTTGTGTGTCAGTATCACCCCACTATGTGTGTAATAATTGCCAGTTCAAGTATATCATGGATAGGTATGGCTAAATATTCCACTTATGTCCCCCACAGCTGTAATGGAGTGGGCCGTGAACCAGGAGGCCCTCGTCAGTCGCCTGGTGAGGTTGCAACGTGGGGCAGGTTAGTAATACTCATGGATTTACTGTCATAGGAACTAAAACTAAAAGTAGTAGTAAATTAATTGCCGGTATAAAACCTGTATTGTTCAAGGCAAGTATTGCATACACTAGAGAATATGGCAGGAAGACTCTCACATTGTTTGTATGTCAATAAAAGTGTAATAGTCTGACAATAAAGGTCTAACTGTGGGACTGCATGTATATGCTCTGGTATCATATGGTAATATAGATTAGCAATCATGTAATAGTACTGTTGTATTAAGCACTGTTACCCACACTGTGCACCACAAATTGAATGTGTAGGAATGCCTGTATATGACAGGTGTAATCCCCAGGGACCATTTAGTACAACTGAGAGACACATAGACAAAAAAACAGGGAAAATGGAAACAACAAAACTGAATAGCGCATCCAACTGAGATGTGAACTGTTGTTTTTTTTTTTTAGCACTCACAGCTATGGTTCAAATCCTTCCAGTGGTAGTACTCTGCATACAGAATCATACCCTACAACTGCACAGATATGTCCAGAATGTCAAGTAAAGTGGCCCATATCTCTTGCCTATCAACCTGTCCCCCTGGGAAATCAGTGGGATGATCCCAGACATATATGCAGCAAACAGGAAATACCACTGATTGACACACATCTATGAGAACAAAGCTGGCACACTAGCAACTCCTCAATAGCTTATGAGACTAAGAAGCCATGTATGTCCCATTTACACCCCAACTTGTCAAGCTGTGGTCAGAATGTGTACAGTAACAGACTGAGATGTATGTGCATAACAGTAACGTGGAATCTGGTACTGTGTGTGGCAACATTCAGGTAGTGCTAGTAAACATTCCTCCCACAGGTCTGTCAAATACCAACACTGTGCCCAGAAATACAAGAATGATAAGTACTGGTACTGTTTACATTGGTACTGTATGGCAGTGCGACTGATGCAGTTGCTCTGAATAATGAGATATTACACATCACTGTCACCCACACTGTTCTACAAAATGTAACTGTCTAGGAAATCTGTATAAGAGTGTTGTAATACAAGGTCAGAATGCAAAACCACAGGGGATTAATAAGACAGAAAGCAGAAAGGAGATATACAGCAATATCTATATAGCAGCTACAAATGTGATGGACTGTGTTTAAGTTGTAGCAGACTCAGCCATGGTCTGAATCCTGGGAGTGGAAGGCTGCATACAGATTCTTACCCCACAACTGTACAGATGAGGCCAGAATGTCCATTATATGGGCCCATATCTGCTGCCTGTCCCCCTGGTAAGTCTGTTTGATGATCCCAGATGTTTAGCCAGCAAACAGGGAATACAAGTGATCGTCAAACATCTATGAGAACTAACCTGTCATTGTAGCAACCCCCGAAACTGTTAGGAGAGTAATATTACAAGTATGTCCTATCTACATTCCCGTGTTGTCAAGCTGTGACCAGAGTGTGTACAGTTACAGAGTGAGATGTATGTGCACAATACTAATGTGTAATCTGGAACTTTGTGTTGGCAACTGTCAGGTAGTGCCAACAAACATTGCTCCCACAGGCACATCGGATACGAACACTGTGCTGATAAATGAAGACCATTATAACCTATACTGGTACTGTTCAGTCTGGTAATGTAGGGAATTGTGAGTGTTGCAGTTTTTCTGAATAATAAAGTATCACTGTCACCCACACTGTGCTACATAATATAACTGTGAAGGAAAGCATGTATATGTGTGTGTGTGTGTCAGGTCACTAAAAGTGGAAGAGGGCAATATTCTAGATATGACAAGGCACACCAGCATTTGATCAACACATAGCCAGAGTCTGTGCAGAAAGAGTTGGATAGCTATGTGCACAAGAGCAACTTGGAATCTGGGAGTATGCGAAGAAACAGTTAGTGTTAAACATTCCCTCCACAGGTATACCAGGTAAGAGGTGTATACTGCAGGTAAAACCAGTACATTTGTAACAATGACAACAGCCATATCAATGTCCAAACTAAGGCTATAGGGTAGTATAGTAACACATGTAAGGTACAGCTAACAGCACTGACTAGGAAAGTAATGTGGAGTACAGGAATATACTACTTGTTAATTGACATCTTTCTCTCCCCCCACCAAACCTCCAACAATAATGCTGGACAGAGGCACAGGGAACTAATCTAAGGGGGCGGCAAAAGCCAGCACATTCCAACTAGGCTTATAAATGCCTTTGGGCAGATAGCCTAATACTTACCTATGAACCACTCCAACTGGTATGTAATGACACCTATGTTCTGATACTGTCCAATTATTTGATAAATATACTAATGGTTCCCATGCATGTGCCATATTGAATTATTCCAACATTGGTGGCATGGTGCCATCAATGTACCTGCATGCTCTTCTTATTATCACTGTGGTCCCATATATGTATATATATATATATATATATATATATATATATATATATATATATATATTTATAGTGTCTAGGTTAATGGGAATATCTAGGCATGCTGTTATACCTAACCCTGGAATGTGTTGACTATTACTAACCCACATGTGATGATGAAATCTAAACACTATAGCATGCTTGGGAAGGCCGGTCCCAGTGGACCCACCTGTCCTACCTCAGCTGGCTGTGGCACTGAGCACCAGCATTTCTGGGGCCCAACCTGGGACCCCCCTGTCCGTTGGTCCTGCACCATCTTTGGGTGGAACTGCCTCAGGAGATGGGGCACAACCCCCCTGGGATCGGGCGTGGACAGGCACCTGTCACCTGTCACCTGTTGCCAGGTCGGGGTCGTGGTGGTAGAGAGATCAACCAGCAGTTTGGTGATCTGCTATGCCAGCTCAAGGGCCACGTGTCATGACTAGAGGCTCAGCCTGGCTCTGTGACTCAGCCCTCAGCACAGCCACCTTCAGGGCTGTGAAGGTGCAGTGGTGACTGCCCATGGGTGCAGGACCTCAGTCCCACTGTTTCCATGAGGGGGCTCATGGGCTTCCAATTTCCCAAAACTCCTCCTATTCAAGGTGTTTACCCCCACATGTGTCATATACCGCCCCTGTATGTGTCTTGTTTGTCTTGTCTGTTAACCTACTCAACCTACCTCCCCAAATATACCTACTACCCCTCCCCAACATCCCACTCTCACCTGAAAAAAAAAGGCAATCTGTTCCCACAGAAAAATCTCACCCCATACATAGCTGTCCATTTCGCACACATGTCCACTGGACACATGTAATCTGGTCTAATTGGCATCACATCATATTATCGTTGTCCTCGCCCCCTACCAGGGGTTTGAGTTCCAAATCTACCTCCAATTTCAGTGTATATGCACAGCTGCTGCTGTAGAAGAAATGGGCAGCTATGGACCTTCCCTACACCCTTCCTGCACATCTCTGGCTAGTTTCCCTACTGTCTTTCCCTCTTTGTGCTCCTTTTTTTACCACTTTCCTATCAACCCCTTTTTCTTTTATTTTAAAGAAATTAGCATGGGGGTAAGCAGGAGTAAGCACTTTTAAGCAGCAGTAAGTGGGTTTAAGTCTGTTTGCATGGAGGTAAGCAATGCCTACACTGGTTAAGAAATTGAAAAGCTAAATCAGTATAAGACACTGTAACCAGAAGTTAGCAATGCTTACCTCTGTGCAAACCTGCGCAAACCCGCTTACAACTGCTTGAAAGTGCCTTAAACACACTGTATCCAACGGCCCTTGTTCTGCCCAGCAGCAAAAGAAGCAGCCTCTACAAGTCTTGAACCCAGGACCCTGCACACCCTAGACAAAGTAACTTCCCACTAAGTCATGTCAGATATACATAACCCTGATGTATTCACAAACATATCATCCAGCCTAGTCATTCAACAGTACAGAGAATGTATTCCAACATGTAGATGTATATGTGTGTGTGTGTGTGTGTGTGTGTGTGTGTGTGTGTGTGTGTGTGTGTGTGTGTGTGTGTGTGTGTGTAAATATATTAATATCTAAACAGATACAACATACCTATATATGTATATATATATATATATATATATATATATATATATATATATATATATATATATATATTTATATTTATACAGAAATATATGCATATATATCAATATATATGAACATATATACATGCAAATGCCTACATCTCTAGATGTGTATGTCTACATCTATATGTCTAAATATATACAGCAAGTTAGATATATGTAAGCAGATATATATATATATATATATATATATATGTAGGTATATACGGACATACATCTGTAGATTGTTACAAAAACGAAACTTCAAGTACACTCAAACCAAATAAGTGAAGTCCAAATGAAATAAGTCACCGCTCAGCTGAATAAAATGCAAAGGTTTATTGTAAAACAACACACTTCTGCTTTTCGTCCTGCTCCAATCGCAAAACTTCTTCAGACAAATTAATTACAAACTACAATGCCCTTAAATACTTGTTAATCAAGCAATCAAGAAATCAGCTTCTTCTGACGCTAGTAATACGCACCTTGCCTTGGGCAACAACCTTCATCATCCGAGGACTACAACACCGGAACAGGGAGTAACAACACCTAATTTGGGCAATAAACAAGGGAGCAACAATCATGGAACGGATACTTCGAACATAGGTCCCTTCAACACAAAACAAACAGAAGGGAACATGCTTAATAACATACAAGAGGCTTTTTCATTTGGGAATTGGATAGGAAGACCATTTGTTTTTGACGATTGCACACAAAACGGTAACCCAGAACTTTTGGAGCCTTCAAGTATTGATTTATCTTTTAAATTGCAAGAACTTGACCAGACATTGGTCAAGTTGAGAAAATTACAACTGGAAGTTGCTTACTTCGGGGAATGTCAGCGTTTAAAAATTAAACCAAAAGGGCTTAGGTCATGGCAATACCCGACTGGGCTTGCCGAAGGTTCATTGTTTCACAAGGAGTTACTGTGTTTATTTGATAAACATGGGTTTGAGTTATTAGAATTGTTATGCACCCATTACCAGAACAACATTAATATGTTGATTAAGGAAACAACTGTGTTGGATAATTCAATAAAAGTAGATCAAGATTACTTACATTACCGGTTTGTTTATGAAAGAATCTACAACAGCATAGATCAATATATGACTAAGCTGAAAACCACCAAAGTTAAAAAATTAAACTGGGATCTTAAAGATTATAGACATGGGACTGCTTATCCAAAAACACCACCTTCCCAGGGGAATTAACTATTTGAGGCAAGAGCACCACAGGAACTTGGGTGTAATATTTTCCCTGAGAGAGTGGAACTTTTGGAAGATAACAACAATGCAGCAACAGTTAACAACAATATAAGGAGAAGTGAACGTCTTTGTAATAGGAATAACAACAACCCACTGGGCGAATCACTTCACCACATGGTTGCAAACAATACAAATTTTCAGAATAGGGCTTTCAATCACAGCCCTGCTCGTGGCAAGAAACAGAACAGGAACAGGAATCGGAGGAAATGATTTTTCCAATGCCGGTGACTATTCCTAATGTGAATAACAACTGCAGGGTGATTTTTAATTTTAGTAAAGACTTTAAAATGTTTAATTACTCTGACCTTGACATTGCACCTGAACTGGTAGATTTACTATCCAAGGGATTCAGGTTTGTTCCTACAGCCCGGGCAGATGTAGCCAGGACACTTATTGACCTTAAGAGTTTTGTTAGGAGATTGAATTTGAAAATACTGTTGGGCCACAACAGCAGTCCCAAATGGGCTTTTGCATTTCTAGTGTATACAACTCCCCTTTTCATCCTGCTCTATTATTATTTGAGCAGATTTGCGAATTGGATATTCGCAGTGCTTTAAAACAGAGACCTCAGGTGTACCTCACATAACCTAACATTACCCAATACAAAAAAGGTATGCTTAAAATTCTTCAGGAGGCCCCAGTTAGTATCATGCAACCTGACAAAGGGGAGGCTTGGTCATCATGGGCAAGGACGACTATGTGGACAGAATGATTAAGATAATTTCAACGGCCTCTTATGAGGAGGTATCCAGGAATGAGATGAACATTGCTTATAACAGAATTAATTCTTACATCAATTACATGTCCATCGAAGCCCGGATTGATGTCCACATGCTTAACTATCTTAAGATGCCATCCCTAAGGATACCTATATTTTTAGGTATCCCTAAAATTCATAAATACTTACAAGACCCCCCAATGCATCCATTAGTGGATGCAAGAAATAGCATAACATATGCTTGTGCAAAGGTTGCAGATTTTTACATGAAGAAATATCTTTTACAGGAAGACCAAATTTGTAAGGATTCTTGGTCTTTCCTTGGCAAGATTAATAATTTAACCTTTCACGTTGAAATAAATTTCCTAACAGTGGATGTTAAAGATCTCTATTCTTCAATCCCTCATGGTGAAGGGATGGAATGGGCCTTGGCAACCATGGAGAAAAATGTAGCCACACGGGAGGAAGTGGATCTGGTGGGTGAACTGCTCGATATTATTTTATCTTGCAACTTTGTGACTTTTGACAACAGATTCTATCTTCAAAAGGTTGGCGTAGCGATGGGATCTCCTTGCGGGGCCAGCTTCACCAACCTAGTAATAGCATACTGGGAGAACCAGTTCCTATTGAATGACAGTATTGGTGCGTCCAAAGGCATTCACTTTTACACACGCTTTTTGGACGACGTATTCATCTTATTTGAAGGAGACTCTACCCAGGCAACAGACTTGTTACATTTTCTTTTTTCACTGAGAAGACAGCATACCTTGATGTGGAACTTTCAAAAGATCACAGGAAAGCCTGTTACATCTCCAGAACTTTCAGGAAGGAGATTTACTCTAATGCCTTTCTCCACTACTCAAGTTGCCATCCCTTGTCACAGAAGAAATCAGTTGTGAAAGGGAAACTTGTTAGAGCTGCATGAATGGTCTCTAAAAAAGATGACTTCTTGTTGGAATGTGACTTATTAAAAGATATGTTCATCAGAAGGGGGTACCCCCTCGGGATGGTACTGGAAGTGACGTATGAAGTCCAATCCAAGACAGACACTGGTTTGTATGTACCAATTGTGAGCCAAGGGCAGAACCACCCACCTTCGGTATCTACCTTGGAAAATTCATTAGTTGAACACAATTTTATTTGTACCTTTAGTGTCGATGCTGGCAGCATCAGATCTATAATACTAAAACACTGGCATTTACTAATGAGAACTCAATAAGAGGAAGTCTTATAGATCAACCAAGAATTGTGTTTAGAAGGGGCATGAATCTAAAGGGCATTTTAGAAGGAGATAATAATTCTTTCAAGATTAGAAAAGGCATGTTTAAATGCAACATGTGTAGATTTTGTAAATTTATGACCACGGGGTCTTCTTATTTTGTGGGGAACATTAAATTTAACATTAACCACAAAATTGATTGTCAAACCAAAGGGGTAGTTTATTTCGGCAAGTGCAACCACTGTCCAACTTTCTATGTCAGGAAAACTGACAGGAAGCTTAGGGAATGTGTATACGAGCACCAGTATTGCATTAACAAAAATAAATATGAAAATGCCTTGGCCAAACACATAGACACCTATCCTGAACATGAGTTTAGTTTTAAAGGGATAGACATGGTGCCGGTTAATGTGAGGGGAGGTCCATCTTCATTACTACTAGAAAAATTAGAATTAATTTGGCAATTAAATTTAGATGCAAGTAACTTTCCTGGTCTTAATGACTACCTATCAATTAAATATATTTTGAGGCTCAAGATCCTCATTAGCTAGTTTTTATTACTGTCTGCAGTATAATTTTTATTCTCTACTGGTTAAATCACAACCTGGTAGAGAATCCTAGTTGTAAAATAATTTTCACGCTATTTTTATTTTTATTTTTAATTTTTATTTAGAAATAAAGTATTTGCATATTTACACACATTTTAAAGTAGAAGTTCAGTAGAAGAAGTGTAAACTGATTATAGGATTTTATATGTTGGATTTCCTATATACATGTTTTTATACACATGTTTTTTATACATACATTTTCACACAATTTTATTGACGTGATAAACTGTTTTTGGATACACTACTTTGTAGCTTTTTTCAATTAATAGACTTGATTGCTTGATTTGCAAGTATTTAATGGCATTGTAGTTTGTAATTAATTTGTCTGAAGAAGTTTAGCAATTGGAGCAGGGCGAAAAGCAGAAGTGTGTTGCTTTACAATAAACCTTTGCATCGTATTCGGCTGAGCGGTGACTTATTTCGTTTGGACTTCACTTATTTGGTTTGAGTATACATCTGTAGATAACAATGGGGAAATAACAAAAACATATATGTCCACATGCACCGTTAATGGGTTTGAGAGGCCCAAAACAATATACATCTTGTACAGATAGGTATACCCCCCACAGCCAAACACATCCACCCTGCAATACACTACCAAGTGTTGCAGATCCCATAACCAGGACCAGACACACATATATGCAGATACAGATATACATATATATATATACACACACACACGCACACCCACACACACACACACACACACACGTATATATATATATATATATATATATATATATATCTGTGTGTGTAACTACACATACACAAGCAGAGATATGTATAGTAAGATACATATGTAGTATGTGCACACAGTGCCTACAGTTACCACCCTAACAACTGCACATGAGCCACCCATACAAACGACAGTCGTTGCCTGCAACATATACCCACAGAGAGGTCAAAAGATATAACATCACACACAGGTTTGCATAAATGGGAAAGCTTTTTTGTGTACTATTACAGTTGTATATGCCATGTCACATAGCTGTTTAGACACTGACATCCATATAAACAGGGTAATGCAACTGTGAAACAGTTATACTAAGACAGTAGTCTGGAAAGGTCTACAGATGTTGCTGCCCAGGCCGAGGCCTTCAAGTAGTACAATAGTAAAGACAGACTTGGCCGCAGGATACAAAACAATCAACAGTAAATAATGCAGATGTATAGTTCAGCAGCCTCTATCTACACTCTGTACACAATCCCTAGGGACAAAGGCCTCAACTGACACAATGGGATGTAACTGTTACATAACAAGGCATAAGTGGCACCATCACAAGCACACTGACAAACAGAACAGTCCGTATGACAGGAGGCAGTAGGCCTGCATTTACCCAAGGTGAATTGTATGGTAATGTACATCCAGATACTTTAAGGCAGCATGGACATGGTGTGTGTGGGAGGTCACATCTGCTTTATCATGTGCACCATTGGCTACTGACAGATATCCTAAGGACATCATAGGGCAGTACCACAGCTAGCATGTAATGCTCCTGTGGACTACAGCAGAAATATTGGCCAATATATGTGGACAGTCTGACACACTCTGGACAGTCCAGAGGTATACACAGGACCTCTTAGTGCAAGGCATGTGGACCAATCCTGACAATGTGGATGTTAGCAGCCATGTAGAAGGGTATAACACATAACTACTGGTATACATTTGCCCCATAGGTTATGCATTCACACACCTCTGTCTGTCCTGACACATGATAGCCACTGTTACAGAGGTGCCATGGCCACTAGATATTGACATACATCTGTACAGCATCCAACTGCTCTGTCTGACATACATGACTGTTATGGTGGCACGGCAGCAGTACATCTGGCAAATATCTGGACATGACATCTCACTGGGTAAGTACACTAAGCTGCTAGGCATGTAACAACACACTGTGCAGGCTACAGGCAGACTGGCTCAATGCTGACCTACATTTCCTAGGGGGGAATGCACATGTACCAGTATATATAGCAGGATCTACAGGCATGTCACAAGACAGAGTATGATACACCTGTGTGAACGTGCATAACCGCAACCAATCTGAACCCAGCCACAGCTACATATGGTAAGCTAGCATAATATTACAATATACGGACTATCTGTTCAACACCATCCTCATTATGTGCCACT
The DNA here is from genome assembly GCF_019279795.1 of Protopterus annectens. Classification (NCBI taxonomy): domain Eukaryota; kingdom Metazoa; phylum Chordata; order Ceratodontiformes; family Protopteridae; genus Protopterus; species Protopterus annectens. Next base: position 16,342,315 of record NC_056727.1, on the reverse strand, counting down.
CACACACTAACCCTACATATACTGGGCCGCTACACAGTGTGGCCCATAGCCTGTTTGTGGTATGGGACATGTGTGTGTATGGCCATACAAACATGTAAGCTGATAGGGTAACATGCAGTGGAGCAGCATGTAACATCAGATAGAACAGGACCAAGAACAATGACATCTACCACAGTCTGTACACAGGCCAAAGTACATATGAACAATACACACAGTGTTGACAATCAACATGAGCACACAGACCTCAGTACTGTACACACAACCACAGAATGTCCAGGTTATGTCATAAAATGTAACCCCTACTACAAATACCATGTGTAGCAGTCTGATATCTCACTGGTTTGTTATCAGATATGATGACACTAAGTATGGTGTACAGCACATATGCACCTCTAACTGCATGACGTATATACAAAGGTTGACAGAGTTGTGGCTGGAGGCACATATACAGGGCCATTATTGACATGTTGCTGTGATACTCTCATACATTTACTGTTGTAACAGGGTTTCTTGCAACATATGTCCTATGATGGATATGAAGTCAGTAATTCTAACGGCTGTCACCATCTACAGACTGCAATCCTCACACTACCTTCTGCAGTTCACAGATAGGTGCTCTGTGGGTAACACATGAAATAAAATGCACCACACACTGCTCAGTCTGCAGATGACCCTACAGATGGGGGTTTCCTCATAAACATAGCATTGACATGGCAGCTATTAAAACATGTAGGACAGCCATATCCACACACACCCTGTTAAGCCAACATTACTCCAAATGCAGTATATCAGCAATTACTGTCTGTAGTCAGGACAGGCACATCCCCCTCCTGTGTGTTACCCTGTTTCCACAGTGTATGTTGTTAGAGGTAGATCCCCAATAATCTAAGATGCTGTTTGCCAAACAACAGATCGAGTACCTGCTCACAGTGAATGGAAAGGCCCAACACCAGCATGATGTTCCTAGATACTGGAGTGTGTTTCCATGCAATTGGCTATGGGAATGTTTCCACAGCTGTTCCACATGCAATCAGCTAGAGGAGGGCTGCAATCCATGCAGAGGCCATCAGCTGATCATGAGCAACATTTAAAATACACATGCTGCTGTATAAGCAAAGCAGGTGTAGGTCTCCACATCCACCAGCGAGGGAGTGAGAGAGGCAGACAGAGGCAAAGACATGTCAGGGAGGGGTGGGAGAGTAAAGCTTAAACATCTTTGTGTCACACACCAACCACGGCAGGGTATCATACCCCTGATGACTATGTAGTGCTATCACATGTCTGTGCAGTTATTGGATGCTCCACATAGATTACATGTTGAGGAGCCCTCAAAACATATATGTGATTGTGAGTGACATCTGCAACAGGGATATGATAGCTATATGGTAGATATAGTACACGTGTCTGTCCGCATGAACATGTGCCAGCATCAACACAGCCACATGCTCACAGGGAATGCGCACACATTAAAACACTTGGCAGGGCCAGGAATATAAATCATCACTAGTGAGATTGCCACAACACAGTACTATGCAGGTATCACATGCACCACAGGGGTCATACAGAGGTTATATGGGCAAAGGGTATGTGGAGGTATCTGACATCCGACAGCATGCTTCAGTATGTCAGTGGGGGTTGTAGTGAGTGTGAATGTGCACATATGCATCATACAATACAACACACACACAGACGCAGGGTGCCAGTACTGACATGCATGGGTGCATTGCTTCACAGATGTGTAGTGGTGGACTGTACCAGATGGCTATACAAAGCTAGGTGATGGGTATACCTTGGCATCAGGCCACATGCCAATGGTCTGCATTGTGGCTCAGGGGTGTAGTGTGTGTATTTGACCACACAGGGGGGAATTGTATTCACCATCCAGTCACCTGGGTGACTTATGCGTGTGGCCAATGCTATACATTGCTTGCCATGTATGTGTTCCTTAGTCCATGACATGGATGGTGTCTGGGATGTGCACACCTTCCACATGCATGTAGAGTGACATGTGGAACTGTACCGGTGGTGTCTGGCCCATGTTGTGTACACAGATTATTATCATCAGATGTGCCAGTCCTGGTCTCACGTGGTGTGAACTGGTGTCAGTGGCATCTGTCCATACAGGGCATGATTTTAGGCATGGTATGTCCTTTGTGGGTCACATTTGAAGGCACCAGAGGTGTTGCAGGTGTCCAGTGGGGAACAAGGGGAAGGTGCACTGTCGGCATATACGTGCCTATTGGACTGATGGTTGGGGTGCCATGCCCACTGTAGTCCACTACAATCACACCATGGTTACTATCAGTGGGCAATATGCAGGGTGTTACCAACATAGCGGCTGTTGCCTAGGAGTGTGTGTGTGTGTGTGTGTGTGTGTGTGTGTGTGTGTGTGTGTGTGTGTGTGTGTGTGTGTGTGTGTGTGGGTGTGTGTGGGTGTGTGTGTGTGTGTGTGTGTGTGTGTGAGACATGAGTTGAGAGTGTCATCTGGGTAATACTAGGGTCACTCACTTTGTTCGCCTGGCTTGATATCACATGAAGGGGTATGGATACGCACCCTAGCCTCTCGGCTATTTCACATCTGTTATTCCTGTACGGTGGACATTGTGATATATACTAGGGCCACCATATAAGAAATCTGCAAACCCACTCCCCACTGAGTCCAGGTGTTACACACTCACAGCCACCTCCACACAGGATATGAATTATAGACACAGACACACACACACACACACACACACACACACACACACACACACACACACACACACACACACACACACACACACACCTGTCATGTCTGGGATTATAAATCCTACCTAACTAGTTTATTACACTACAGCACTACACAGTTATAGGATGCGCCATGCAGATTACTGGAGTACTCCTTCCCCAAAGGTGTATATCACAGTGAATGACATCAGCGAGATTGCCAAAGTAGGGCATTTGAAGTGTAGTTAGTGTGACTAGATGTTATAGGATGGACCACAGGGATAGCTGGAGTACCCATTCCCCAAAGGTGTATTTCACTGTGAATGACATAAGCAGGATTGGCAATATAGGCTATTTGAGTTGTACTGAGTGTGAGAAGCCTAAAGTGCATTGCTCCCTACACAGACATAGAAACACACACAAAACATACACAATTGCAATGTGTGGGAATAGAACCCCTACTATAGTTCTATATCACAGCACAGCATGATGCTTTTATAGGATGCACCGCAGGGATTGTTGGAGTGCCCCTCCCATAAAGGTGTATTTCACAGTGAATGACATCAGCAGGCTTGCCAAAGTAGGCCACTTGAATTTTACTGAGTGTGATTAGCCTAAAATGCATTGCTCTCTGCACACACAAACACACACACACACACACACACACACACACACACACACACACACACACACACACACACACAATTGCCAAGTCTGGGATTAAAACATCTACCTAACTATTATATCACACTACAGCAGTACATAGTTATGGGACATGCTATGAAGATTACTAGGCTACAACCTTCCCAGAGGTGTATTTCTAGGTGGATGACATCAGCAGCCTTGCCAAAGTAGAGCATTTGAGTTGTAGAGAGTGTGTCTACCCTAAAAAGCATTGCTCTCTATACAGCACACAAACGCACACACACACACACACACACACACACACACACACACACACACACACACACACACACACACACACAAACACTCAAACACAATTGCCAAGTCTGGGATTAGAACTCCTACATAACTATTTTATCACACTACAACAGTACACAGTTATGGGACACTCTACTGAGATTACTAGGCTACAACCTTCCCAGAGGTGTATTTCTAGGTGGATGACATCAGCAGCCTTGCCAAAGTAGAACATTTGAATTGTAGGGAGTGTGACTACCTGAAAAAGCATTGCTCTCTGCACAGACAGAGTCAGGCAGACAGACACACACACACACACACACACACACACACACACACACACACACACACACACACACACACACACACACACACACGCACTCACAGTATTGCTAAGTCTGGTATTAGAACTCCTACATAACTATTTAATCACACTACATCAGTACGCAGTTATGGGACGCACTATGGAGATTACTGGGCTACAACCTTCCCAGTGGTGTATTTCTAGCTGGATGACATCAACAGCCTTGCCAAAGTAGATCATTTGAGTTGTAGGGAGTGTGACTACCCTGAAAAGCATTGCTGTCTACACAGACATAGTCAGACAGACAGGCACACACACAATTGCCAAGTCTGGGATTAAATCTCCTACCTAACTATTTAATCACACTACAGCAGTACGCAGTTATGGGACGTGTTACGGAGATTACTGGGCTACTACCTTCCCAGATGTGGATTTCTAGCTGGATGACATCAGCAGCCTTGCCAAAGTAGAATATTTGAGTTGTAGGGAGTATGACTATCCTGAAAAACATTGCTCTCTTCACGGACATAGTCACACACACACACACACACACACACACACACACACACACACACACACACACACACACACACACACACACACACACACACACACACACACACACACACACACACACACACACATGCACACACACACAAAATTGCCAAGTCTGGAATTAGAACTCCTACCTATTTTATCACACTACAGTAGTATGCAGTTATAGGACGCACCACGGAGATTACTGGGCTACAACTTCCAAAAAGGTGCATTTCACAGTGGATGACCTCAGCAGGCTTGACATAGTAGGGCTATGGGGAAGGCAATGTTTGTGCATGCACCATAACCCATTCAACTAGAGGTTAACACAGCACATGCGGGCACACGCAGGGTCATATTTTATAGGTACGTGTATACAGATGCTAGACGACTACTCCCTTGTACAGTCATGTTGCACAGTTAGCACTTGCACCACATAGTCTGGAATGCTGACAGATACCTGTGGCTTGTATCTACAATGAGTGACATCTAAGTATCATGTGGTTGTGGCCCTTTGGCTGTGTGCTGGGTGGCACAGGCCTGGACGGCTCCTTGTCACAGTCACCTGCTTCCACACATATATGTATGTCTACCTTTGGCTTATTATAGTGTGTTGTCCTTAGATATATGTCTGTATTCCTATCCACTATGTGTGCAAAGAATGAGTGGTGCATACTACGGAGTGTCTGCACTAATATCTGTGACTGCCAAATATGTCTGGTCCACTGGTGTTTGCAGACACAGCCTGCATTTGTTTGTGTGTGAGCATGCCCAGTATGACCTTTCAGTATGTTGTTGACTGACATTGCCTACATTTCTCTAAGTGTGTGAGCATGCCCAGTATGCCCATCTGCACTGAATGTGTGGATCGAGACCAGGTAGTTTGTACTGCAGTGCAGACCTCTGTGTTGTACACCTACAGGTAGCATACTGTTTCTGCAGGGTATCCGTTGATCATTTGGCAATATGTGGACAAACTGTGCAGGGAATAGTGTGTACTGTAGGTGGTTGCATCTGTGCTGCTTCAGCTGGATGGTACTGCTGTTAGCAGAGATATTCAGATGTGTACTGTTATACACAGTGATGTCTGCCCTCATGTATTGTCAGGTGGACATTCTTGCTCACAGTGATGTCTTGGGGGACAAGGGTGACTGTGGCTGTGTCCGGTATTGTGGGTAGACACCTATGCATTCATGGTAAGTTATGCCATTTTGGAGGGGGAGCTGCAGACACTTGGTGCTAGGTATGTGTATCCAGTTCAGCACCTTGGTACAGTACTGGCAGAGGATCCCATACTTGTACGCCCATCAGCATGACAGTATGGGCTTATCTTGCTGTGGCAATGCTTCACAGCTGTAGAGATTCACACAGGTCAGTCAGGGACAGGGGCCATGGGTCAGGACATATACCCTATTGTCGTGTATGGGCAGGTGTGTAGCCACCCATGTATGTGTTTGCAGTGGGGGATAGTGTGTATATACAGCTTGGTGTCAGACCCTGCACATTCCATGCTGCCCATACTCCCACCCCCTCCTCTGTTATTCTAACCTCTTCCATACATTATGCATACATTCTCTTATACTTTCCCTAAGGGTATTGCCCCATCACAGGTGTGTGTTAGTGTTGGTCCATAGTTCATGCAGTGGGACATGGTGGACATATTACTGTGGTTTGTCCACATGGTCTTGCATATGGTTTATGTGGGGTGTGTTATGTTGTTATTTGGGTGTCCGTGACATAACATGCATTGACAGTACGTGTGAGACACAGGTGTTTGGCAGACGCCTGTGGGGCATTAGTTGTTGCTGCATGCCAGATGTGGCAGGATATTGCATTCTGTCAGTCCTACAGTCCCAGACCACCATACAGTATATTCCCCTGGGGTGACAGGGTAGGTGTGATAGGTGTTCATGCCAATACCTCCTAACAGTCTTGCTCAGGTGGTGTGGATGCTGGCAGGGTGCTACACACAGCTATTGACACACCTGCATGGGACACCTGCACTGCATGCTGTAGTCTTCTGCTATTGCCATATACAGGTGGGCTCTTACTGTACCCATTCCCCACAGCAGGGATATGACCAGAGAGGTGCCTGTGGGTGGTGTTTGCATGAGATGGGTGCATTTGTGCTATGGACACTACTTGCATCTGACACACAGATATGCATTGGGCATTCCAGTTATGCTTGCATCTGCAGGTACATCAGCTGTTTCCCAATACATCAGTCCTACCTCCTTTGTAATCTATGAGTGTTTGGACAGACAACACCAGTATCCCCCACTGCAAGACCGAAAGATGTTATGCATACCTGTATGTACTTTTCCAAGTGTGTGTCCATTTCACAGTGACACAATATATACTGTATGTCTGGGGTAGTTTCCCTGTGTACTGCTTGTACAGCCATGCCATGTCAGTCTTTCAGATGGTGACACATATTACTACCATACATTTGCAATGGCTTACTGCTACCTGATGTTGTACTGATGGGTATTGTGTATGGTACTGCAGTTGTGAGGACTTGTCCCTGTCATCAGCGGTAATGGCCAATGGCCACCAGGCTTACCTTAACATGCATACATACCGACCACTCTCACATGATATGAGACACACACCTACCTAACATACACATACCTGCATATTGTGCAGATCCTACAACCTATCCTGCTACCTTGGCCACCTCTGTGCATCTGTGCTCCACTGGTATTAGACCTACACATACATGTTATTACATTTCTACATAGGGTTGTAGGGGAGGGGACAGCTGACTTTTACGACGTGTGTGCATCACATGGGTGGGGCACACCAGATCATTACTACATAGTTATGTAGGGTTGGGGGAAGCACACCTGACTGTTTCTGCATTCCTACACAGGATTGGGGGGCACACCTGACTATTTCTACATATCTACACAGGATTGGGGGGGCAAACCTGACTGTTACTACATTTCTACATAGGATGGGGGGCACACCTGACTATTTCTACATTTCTACACAGGATTAGGGGGCACACTTGACTGTTACTACATTTCTACATAGGATGGGGGGTACACCTGACTATTTCTACATTTCTACACAGGATTGGGGGGAACACCAGACTGTTAGTACATTTTTATGTAGGATGGGGGGGCACACCTGACTATTTCTACATTTCTACACAGAATTGGGGGCACACTTGACTGTTATTATATTACTACGTAGGATAGGGGGGCACATCTGACAGCTGCACACATTTGCTATGACTATACTGGTATGTCAGGTACTCCATTTCATTCTGTATTCTAACCTATCATGCTGACTAGAGGCATACCAATGTACTTCAGTTCTAACTTGGATTTACCTACATATTAGTTTCTGGCTTCCTACCCTTCAGAACTAACGGCCCACTGCCTGACCTGCTGTGGTCTGTCTGCGTAGGCCTGGGGGGGGTTACCCATAGGCACCATTCAGAGGCCATAGCACAGCCTTTGTTTGTTTAGTCTATACCTGCACTGCTTGCTGTGACTGCTGTTGGGTATGAGAACCCCTCTGACTGGCATGTGTGAGTTACTTACCTTGTGGCTGTCCCAGCATTGAGGGTGGTGCTGCAGGGCTGCCTATGTTGGGTGCACATAGTACACTCCCTACACATGGTTGAGCACAGGTAGTGTCATGTTTGGCATCCCTTTTACTGTATGTGAGAGAGGTGCTATTCCCTGGGTCCCTCCTGTGTCAGTGTATGTGCTATGCGTTGCCTCTTTGCCAAGGCCAGGGCATACTGGGCATGCCTCCTTCTGCCTATCGGGGCAGGCTCAGGTTATTGCTCCTCTGAGTCACTCTATGCCTGTGCAGGTCTTGGCAATGGTGGGCAGCTGTGTGGCCCTGCCCCATGATGTTCCTGCTGCAGCTGTTTCCACAGGATCATATTGTGTAGCATGGCATATACAATGACAATTTGCGTACATGTAGCTGGGGAGTACTGCAAGGCTCCACCGGATATGTTCAGGCACTGGAACCATGACTTGAGCATCCCAAACACATGCTCTACTATAATTTTGGTCTGTGCATGTGCCTCATTATGGAGTTCTTGTTCGGGTGTGTGTGCATTTCTGAAGGGTGTCATCAGCCACGGCTCCAGTGCGTATCTGGCATCCCCCACTAGGTGACCATGAGGCATATCCCCACTGGCAAATCTCTGGCACAGCTGCACCAGATGCCAGATGTTGGAAGTTTGGTAGCTTCCAGGGCAGCCAGAACACACATTCAGTATTATGCCCTGGGCATCGCACACAACCTGGCAGTTGATGGAGGGGAAGCCCTTGCGGTTGATGTAGACCATACCCTGCTCACTGGGTGGTGCTGTGATGCAAATGTGCATGCAGTCTATAGCACCCACTACCTCAGGGTATTCTGCTATTTGGTGGAACAGATGCATATTGCTGGCCAATGCCTCACAGGTGCTGGGGAAATATACATGTTCACCGACATGTGCTGACATAGCATCCAGGAATTGGTGGAGTACCCTGGATGCTGATGCCTGTGAGATCCCCATCATATCCCCAGTTGGCCTTTGGAAGGTACCTGTAGATAGTATTCTTAGGCCTACACATACCTTGGTATCTACTGGGATGGGTTCCACTCTGTTAGTTCTGTGTGTCAGGCGTGGCTGGCACAGCTTGACAATTTGCTGTAGGAGGTCCCTGTCCATCCTATAGCACACCACTATCTCCAGCTCATGTAGCCCCTGGTAGGTTACCCTGGGTGAGTACACTCTTTTCCATCTCCTCACTGTGTGTTGGTCGACAGCATTCATATCCTCACCACCCTCAGCCTCTTCCACAAGTTGTTGTATGATAGCTATTGCAGCCCCTATCATTTTGCTGTTTTGATTGTTAAAAGTTCCCCGCTTGTATACACCAGTGGTGGAGAGCATGGGAAAACCAGAGAGGAAGGTCTTTGCATAGTTTATAGTAGTGTTCTGGGTTGGCCTGGTCTGCTGCCTTTATAAATGGCTGATTCTGATACATTTCACCTGCCAGCTATGCTAGTTCTCCTTGATTACCTTCCTACTGCTGTTTTCCTTTCCCATTGCCTTCATGTTTAAGCCCGGGGGCACGCCGCACAAACAGAGTGCTCAAATGTGCACAGAGCTGCTATTTCCTGTTTTAACATTTATTTAGGTTCATAGGTTCATAGGTTGGTACTAGGCTATCGGCCCTAGGGCCTATACAAGCCTAGCCATAAAAATTCCCTGGATATTTCTTCCTGCAGTATTTACTTCCCTGGACCCCTGTCTAGCAGGGTGACTGATGTGATCCCCAGGAAGAATTTCCTATCTCCCATCCAATCGTCAAGGTTTCTTTTGATGAGGGCCAAGGAGACGCTCTGCTTGACATGTATGGGCAGTCTATTCCAGAGTATGGGGAGTCTCTGGATCAGGAAACTACCCCTCTAGCATGTTTTGTTCATTGTGATGACAAGGTTTAGATCCCTGGAGCATATGGCTCTGAGGGATTGGGATTTCTTTAAGTGAAACATGTCCAACAGCTCAGGGTTTGACATGGCCTTGTATGTTAAGCAGAGATTGCCCCTGAGTAGACGATATGCCACAGAGTATAGCTGGAGTTTTTTTAGATGGTCAGCATAGGGTATCTGCTTTAAGCCTGTGATTCTTTTTGTGAGGTATTTCTGTGGCCTTTCCAGCTGTTGCAGATGTCTTGTGAGGTACATTTCAAATGCAGCATTGTTCTCTATAATGGGTCTAATGCAGGATGATTACATTGGGACAATGACCTCCATTTTTCTGGATGAAAAGCCCTTAGTGATGAGGTGTGCCATGTAGAAGGATTGCCTGACCATGATGGCAATGTAGTTATCGAAGGTGAGTCCACTGTCCACCTGTGTCCCTAAGTCTCTCATCACACTTTCAGTGTTTGGTGTACTGTCACCTATGTGGTAATTCATGGGTACATGGTTTTTCTTCCTTTACACCTGCTCAGTCAAGGTAAAAAGTGCTAGATAGCTTCAGACACACCCCCTTGCTTAGCTGTGCTAAGCTAGGAGCAAACCCGAGCTACATGGCTCCAATCTGCTTACAGTATGCCTGACACCCCCCCCCATGATGTCAGCTACCTCCTAGGCATGCACCAAGCTATTCCTACTCTTGCACTGTTGGGACCTGACTAGCATGCTGAGGAAAACTGGGATTCGTTATCATTCCCATCATTTGCATAGGTTTGCCTGCTAATGCATAGTTACATGTCTCACACTGAGCCTCCCCCCTTAGCAACCACTACTCACTGGCCATGTTGTCTTCTGCTTGCCATTGACTTGAATGGCAGAATAGTGATTTTAGTTAGAATGCTTATTTTCAGTTTATTTTGTTATTTTCCCCAATCCCGTTTGTGCGCTCCTGCCCTATGCTTAAACAGCCGAGATCGGCTAAAAAAAAAAAAATAAAAGTTGATTTTTTTTATTTTTTATGTTGTTTGCATTGCCAATGGCCTTATACGTGGCCATTGGCATGTTTCCTGACTGATATGCAGCTTTTATTTGGAGCTGTCATGGCTCCATTTTGGATTTTGCAGAAATGTACTCGGTTACTAACCGAGTACTTTTCTGCAGATTGCACTAGTCCTGCACAGCCGGTTGCAAGCTTCCTGGATCGCAAATTCACCTCATTTGCATGGACTTTTCCTGCAAATGGGGTGATTTGCATACAGGGGCTTAGTCCATGCAGGACTAGTGCAGGAGCACTCATGCATGCCCCTGCAGGCTGTTCCAGGATCGCACGGCAGACATATTGCCTGCTTGAGCACCTGCACCAATCCTGCACACTGTGCAAGGCATACAGAATCTGGGGGAATGTTTAAAATGGTCACACAGAAATTACACAATTACACAGAAATTAGAAGGGTAATTTACATATATCCCATGTTGCCTCTGATTGTATCATTTACCTATCTATATAGGAAAACATAGTTATACAAATTTCCTAAAACTGCCGAATTCCTCAGTATGTAGCAGTTTTGAGGTCAAAATAATGGGGTGCCACAAATTCTAGAGTGGCCCCTTTAATTTCCGAATTTCCCAGGGTTTTTTTCAAAATCTTTTTTTGGGCAATGTTTTGCTGATGTCATCACATGCAGAGGCACTCGCGATAACATCAGCTTTGTGAGCAGGCTGCCAGCCTGCCTGAATTTGGCTGAGGGCTGGAAGTGGTGTGTACTACTGTCTGACTGTGTTTGTGTTTATTTCCGTATGGCAATGTATAGGGGGTGGGCGGTAGGCAGCATTTTTAGGACTGTAATACAAAATAAAATAAAACTTTCAATTAATACTTTCTTTCAGTCCAGCAGAATCTTCTGTGCATTCTACTCTGATTGCATATGTGTTGTGCTGTCTATTCTTCTTTCTGTCTGCTCAAATCTACAGTAAGCTCACTTGTTCTTATTTCTTTTCTGAAATTTGCTCTGCTCCTGTTCTGTTAGTGCAAGGCAAGGTGTGGGTTCCAGTGTGTGTAAGGAGAGTTTACTTATATGTTCCATTTAAGGCTTTTTCTGAATTCAGAGTGCATGTAAGAAGATGCTTCCATTTAAGGTTTTTCGGAAATACTAGTTCTGCTTCCAGTCCCATTCTGCATGTAAGGAGATTGCTGCTGCACGATGCTAGTAGTGTAATTCTGCTTCCAGTCCCTGGTGTAGTTCATTAGTTCAGACTGCATTAATGTTTTTAGGAGATACTAGTTCTGCATGTAGGAGAAGGAGATTGCTGCTGTGATATTCTAGTAGTGCCATTCTACTTCCATTCCCTGGTGTAGTTCATTAGTTTAGAGTGCATTCATGTTTTTAGGCGATACTAATTCTGCATGTAAGGGAAGGAGATTGCTGCTGTGAGATACAAGTAGTGCTATTCTGTTTCCAGACCCTGGTGTAGTTCACTCTGCCTGTTTATTTGCTGCTGCAAGAAGATACTAGTCCTAGTGTGTGTGTGTGTGTGTGTGTGTGTGTGTGTGTGTGTGTGTGTGTGTGTGTGTGTGTGTGTGTGTGTGTGTGTGTGTGTGTGTGTGTGGTGTGGTGTGGTGTGGTGTGTGTGTGTGTGTGTGTGTGTGTGTGTGTGTGTGTGTGTGTGTGTGTGTGTGTGTGTAAATGCCCCAGTTAGGTATAACTCATGGTTAGTTACAATTACTCACACTCAAACCCTATACCTTGAACAAGAGCCTAAATTCTCTACCCATACCACCACTTGTGATTCAAGGAGTTAAGTCCAAAGTTTTACAGAACATCTGGAATGTTTGGCTCACACCTGGAGTCTGCTCCTCTTAAAATTTGTGGTTTTCTGGCAAATCTGTGAGAACTGAATTCACTGAATAATGATAGCCATTTACGTTTCAGTCTTCCTATCTTTCAGGAAATGGATAGTAACACAAAATATTTTATTCTAGCAACTTTTCTAAGATTATATAAGCAATGTTTAAAATGTGTCCCTGGTTTTGGGCCTTTGTCTCCCCCCCAATAAATTTTGGCTTTTTCCAGATTTCTTGTGCTACATAGTTCTTTGTGGGACAGAAGTTTAGTGCTGTTTATGGCAAGTCTGTTTGTGTTTGTTGTTAGTAGCATAACAGGTAGAACAAATATTTGCTTTTGGTGCTGTCAGCTGTGGATTCTACTTTCACAGTATGTAGATTGATTGCTGATATTATACTGTGTTGTACTTTTAAAGGGGGTGGATGCTGCAGTCCTGAAAATGTCCTCTTTTGCAGAGATACCAAGTAACTATGAACCTGTTGTCAGTTTGCCATCCATTCCCTATTGCACTATTACTAGCTTATCATTCTTTTAAAGTAACATAGGCAATTTATTCCTCAAGGGCAACAGGCACTTTATTTGTAGATGAAACAATGAAATCTAAAGTTGTTTGCTAGCAGGAACCTCTTCATTAGTTACAGATCTCTTTAATGTGGTATTATTTAGATGACTTTTACTTCTGCAAAGATTGTACGTATTTACTGATACTGGTGTATTGTAGAAGTTTGAATAGACTTTTACGATGGAAATGTTCTGAATTGGGCAGTTTTTTCATTACTGGTTCATGCATTTTGTTTCATTGCTTAGTGGAAAAATGTTCAAAACAATAAATTTAAAACTCACTCTAACAAGTGTGCTGTATTCTACAAGGAATGTAATTTAATTCAATCAGGAAGGTGTATCAAAGAACACATGTAAGTTTCATATGCAAGGGGCCTATGCTTTGAAATCAGCCCAAAGATAATCTTTATCTGCCACTGGCCAGATGCATTTTCTTTTAATGTGGATTTCAATGCTGTTTCATTGAATGTTAGTTTCAAGAGGAGAGAAGGTTTAATGCTAAGTCTATTTTCATTGTGAGACTGTATTGCTTTGTTTAGCAGACGTCTGTTAGTGTTTGTGCTATAAAATGTAAAATAAAAGTTTTAAATGAAATCCAAATAATCATTGTAGAAGTAAAACTGTATGCACATTACAGTGTTTTAAGTGAGGCAAAATAGCCAAGTACTGGGACATTGGAATGACAACGGGGGCATTCAACTGTGATTTTGTGATGGGAGAAGGGTCTGAAACTCAAAGACAGCCCTGGATGGCACAAACTCTAGCTACGTCACTGATCAGTAGGCCATAGAGAAAGACTTTTGGAGGTCCCAGCAAACTATAATATTCTTTTGTTAAGATTAGAATATTGCCTACCAGTTAATGCCCTACTTTTACCACAAAGCCCACATACTGCAAGTCACCAAAAACAAACTCTTAAGGCTCATCATCATCTCTCTTCCCAGTGAACATCATTGCTACACATTTCAAAAAATAGTTACCATTTACTACAGGGTCTGGGGGCCATATTTTGGTTGTCTGTTCTTCAGTTTTCATCTGAAAGTTGATATCCCACAATTCCATTTGAGTGGGTGGGGTTACATAATTATGTATGCAAAGTTTATGTTAATCAGCGTACAGATTTGTACCTATTTACATGGGCCTTTGTGCAGATTTTTGATGTTACCAGGTTGAGAGGTATGGGTTTACTCCAGCTTCCCCTTCTCTGATGCAGCATTTTGCACAGTATTGTGAAATGTGTCTGTCTTGTAATGTGTCTCTTAGTATTTAAAATAAAGATTCAGCTGTGCTGCACCCATGGGGACCATTTGTAAATCTTCAACTGAATTTCATCCAGCTTAGATAATGCAGCAGCTCTCAATACATCTTCGTCATTTTCTGGATGTTTTCAGCCTGCGTAGAAGCTTACTCATGCTAAAAATAATGCAACCACTAAAGCAAAGGTACCAAGGTTTGGGCACCTCACACTATTAAATCTGAGAGAGGAACACATTTCACTGCTGACATTATAAATAATTTGTGTCAGACTTTTGAAGTAAATTTACAACTCCACTGCCATCACCAACAATCATCTGGTTTAGTTGAGCACATTAATTGAGCTATCAAGATTAACCTGGGAAAATATGTGAAGTAACTGGTCTAAAGTTGCCTGATGCACTGGCTTTGGTCTTCACTGAATACAAGATGGGCTGTAAATGCAAAAAGAAAACTCAGTCTATGTAAGATTCTTATAACACCATGAGAATGCCTCTGCTCCAACTGCCCAAAATGTAGGCCGTGCATTAACTGATGATGCACTGTTAAATTATTGTCTAAAACTTGTTTCTATTTTACAGATTTTGCACCAAAGGATTCATGAAGCCCTTCTCCATCCTTTAGTTCAACCCTGCCATAATCTGCATCCTTGGGATTAGGTTTTTCTTAAAGCCTTTCAGTGAAAATCTTCCACGGAGCCCAGCTGGTAGAAGTCATAACTTGTCATGAACTTACAGCTTATACTGCTGTTCAGTGTGGGGGCCTACCAACTTGGATCCATGCTTCTCATTGCAAGAACACCAGACTGGTATCCATTGAAATGAAGGATGATATCCCACATGCTCCTGATGGTCCTGACTCCTCCTCCAGTTAAAATGAAGGAAAAGCTTTTTTTGCAAGTAATTCAGTCAAGTACAATATGCAGCAAAACTTAACATCAGCAATTTCTGGGTCTGTGCATTTGTGCCTGAACATTGCAGAGGAGGCATTCTATAACTGCAGTTCCAGTGCTTCAAATGGATTTTATACAGAGGTTCATAGGTGTTTACTAGCTAATGACCGCAAGGGCTTTTTTACGCCTAAGCTATGCATTCCAAATCTCTGACAAATCCTGGAGCCATGATAAGTGTAAGCAGAGTCTCGGGAGATGAAACATTTACAAGCAGAGGCCTGGGAGATGAACCATTTACAGGCTGCCTGTGCCCATTAGAGTCATAGGTGCCAAACCAGTAGTGAATTTCCTATTTCCCATCCAATTGTCCAAGTTGAACTTGAATTGAGTTAGGGAGAAACTCTGCTTCCCATGGATGGGAAGCCTATTCGAGAGAAGGGGTGGTCTCTGGGATACATACCTGTCTCTCCAGCAGGTCCTATTTATATCACAGGAAAGATTTAAGTCTTTAGAATGGGTAGTTCTGTGCTCCTTGTTTTGTAGATATGCAGGAGATCCAGAGTGAGGTCTGACAATGCCTTATATGCCATAGATCTCTCTTCTACAGACCGTAACAGACAGACTATATGGCTAGGGCATTGAGGAGGTCCACATATGAAATGTTACTTATGCCCTGTATACTTTTAGTGGGGAAGCTCTGTGGACATTCCAATTGTTGTATATGCCTAGTTAGGTACATACCAAAGGGGGCATTGTACTCAGTGATAGGTCTGATAAATGCTGAATACAGTGGAACAATGGCTTCCTTGGACCTACCTTTGTGTATAGGTTGCACAACGTAGAATGATTACCTCACTATTGTAGACACATGATGGTCAAAGGCTAGATTACTATCTATATGTGTCCCCAAAGTCCCTGACTACTGGGTCAACTCTTGAGGGGTGTGTTGTCAATATGATAGTTACCAAGAGTAGATGACTTCCACAGGGATATTACTATGCATTTCTTGGCATTTAGGTTTAGTCCATGGCTCCGACACAAGTTGTTTGCCTGTATCAGCCCTTCCTGGAGAACATTTGTGTCAATGGGGGATTCAATGACAGCTCCTAATTTGCAATGATCTGCAGATCTTTTCAGCCAAAGGTCATTGACATTGGCCTTGACTTCAGAGAAGTAAATACTAAAAAGGAGCGGTCCCAGTACCAATCCCTGAGAGACTTTGCTTATGACTGGCCTCTTTGTAGAGCTGGACTCCCAAATTCTAACTTCCTAAGTCCTGTCTGTGAGCCAGCTGGCTATCCACCGAGTGACATAAGGGTTTGTACCTAATCTCTTGAGTTTGTCCACAATGCCTAAATGGGGTATTGTGTCAACTGTCTTGGCCATATCAAGGTAAGCAGTGTGAAACATTGCTTTGGTGACCTTCTCAAAGAAATCCACTAAGTTGACTATGCATGACGTGCACTTGATGAAACCAAACTGGGTTGGGTCCAGTGTCAGGAGGTTTCCTATATCATTTTTGATCATTTACATGATAATTATTTCCATGGCTTTGCACTATGAGACTAATGAGACTTATGGGTCTGTAGTTTCCAGGGTCTGCATATGGCCCACTTTTGTGTAGAGGGATGACTGTTGCTGTTCTCAGTTCATAAGTCATGAAACCTTTTTGGAGACTACAGTTAAATAGCAATTCTAGGCAGCCTGATAGGTCATGTTTCATGCTATTTAGAAGGTATCCTGGAATATTGTCTGGGCCCATTGATGCAGTGTTCTTGGCCTTAGAGAGAGAGCATTAATGACCCATTCCTAATTGACAGCAGGGGAGTTATATTTGATGGCATTTCCTGAGGAAAGGTTGAGGGGAAGAGAGAGGTAAAGATGGAGTTGAATGTGTCAGCCAGTAGGTTTACTATACCTTCTGGATCAATATAAGTGGCTCCATTTACAATGAGCTCTGCACACAATTGTGTATTGCCTTTGAGGTTGCGGACAAGCTAATAAATGCCTTGTGGTAACACTTGACCTGGGAAGTCAAGTATACATCAATTTTGGCTTTGATAGACTTTATTTGTCCTCTGAGTTGCTTGTTAAGTTTTATGAGAGTACGTTTATCCGACTGAGTGCTGCACCTCCTAGTTTTTACCTTGATTTTCTTCCTTTTTTTGTTCAGCCTATTGATGTTGTGATTCCACCAAGGTGGTTTATTTTTTGAGTTAGTTCTGCACTTCTTCTACGGAGGTACAGCTGCCGAAGATGCAGCTATTAACATGCTTGTATAGCGTTTCTGTGAACAATTCCGTATAGGCAGCAGTATTCACTTGTTTATGGGGTCTTGAAATTTTATCAGGTTATCACTTAATAGTGGAAAGTTAGCCTTAGAGTAGTGCCTGAATATTCCAGGGTTATCTGGAGTTCCAGGTTTTATTTTTACTTCAAAAGGGACCATTTTGTAGTCTGACTTTACCAATGAAGACATTGCACTAGGGGGTGCGCAGCATTCTACCATATTAATGAGGACCAGATCCAGTATATTTGCACCCTGGTCAGAGTATTGACAATCTTGTCCAGGGAGTTTGTGTTTACAAATTCAATGAATCTCTGTGCCTGCACATTTGGGGTTGTATATGATTCTCAGTTAACAGTAGGGTAATTAAAGTCACCCATGAGTATGTTATTGGGTTGCATGGTGATTGTTTACAATAAGTTCAAATACATGGCATGGGTTTCCTGGGTCATAGAGAGGGGAATTATAGCTTGCAAGGAAGTGGTATGGGATTTTGCCTATGTTCATTTTAACATGGAGACAATCAAGTGCACTGTCCTGTATGACCAGGCTTGAGGTATAATTATTTTTGATGTAAATCAAGACGTCTCCACATTTAGTCCCTGTCTGTTTAGTATCTAGTCTAAATGTTTGGAATGCATTATAACCTTGCACTGTCATTCTGAACTCCGCAGATTTAAACCATGTTTCAGTGACTGCAGAAATGTCAGCATTCTCTAGGTTGAAGAGATCTTCTAGGGGCTCGGAGGTAGAGGCCGCAGTTTTTGTGGAAACCATTAACTCAACAACCAAATTTTTAAAGTTTACATTCAAATTCTCAACTAGCGAGATTGATTACCTCGATGTTAAACTAGTAAAGGACTCTGTAGATGAAGCACTGACGTCAACTGTATTTAGAAAATCTACGTACTGCAATTCATTCCTGCACTTCACCAGTTTCCATCCGTACAAACAGAAAAGATCTATCGTGAAGGGACAGTTGGTGAGGGCAGGAAGAATGTGCAGTACGTTGGTGGATTTCACCAAGGAATGTGCTTTATTGAGAGAGATGTTCATTAACCGAGGGTACCCAGAAAAAATGCTACTTGAGCTCATAAGTGAAGTTACTTTTAAAAGGAATAATGGTTTTTACAAACCTTTATTATTCCAACAAAATCCTGTACACATTGACCTTAGTATCAACACAGGTCCGGATGAGCTTCAACTTGATAATGGGGTGAGTGCCACAATAACACCAATAGGTGAAGAATTTGATTTTTCCTTAAGTTTTATTACTACTTTTAGTAATAATTCTAAAGGTATTTTGGATATAATACGGAAGAACTGGCACCTTATATCTTCCAACTCTCTCTTGGTTGAAAAACTAGGTAGGGAGCCCAGATTTATTTTTAGGAGATCAAATAACCTAAAGGAATTATTACAAAGGGACGTACCTCAAGATACATTTTATAAAAGGAGAGGTATGTTCAAATGTGGTTTCTGTAAATTTTGTAATAAGGTTCGAACTGGTGAGACATTTAAGGTCAGGGAGAAAAAGTATGACATCCGGTTTACACTTAATTGTGAAAGTAAATCTATTATTTATATTGCCATGTGTAATTGTTGCCAAGGGTTCTACATCGGGAAAACGGACCGGCGTGTCCGGGACCGAATGTATGAACATTTGTATGCGATTAAGAACAGGAAGGACGACAATGCACTGGCAAAACATATAGCCTTGAATCCAGGTCATAGCTTCCAATTTATGGCTATTGATCATGTACCATTAAAGGTTAGGGGTGGCCCTTTTTCGTTAATCCTCGAAAATCGGGAACTGGAATGGCAGTTACGTTTAGACGCATTTAGACATCCTGGGTTGAATAGTAACTGCAATATAGCCCCTGTTCTAAAATTGAAAAGTTACCTTAGATAGAATATACCCCCCTTGGCTGGTAATTTAACGGTTGGCTGCTATCTCCATGTAGATAGGGGTGAACTGGTTCCCCCTTTTACTATCATATATGGGTGTTAGTGGTAATTTGATAATTGGGATATATATATACACATATCTTTCTTTTTATTCCACCAATGAGCTTCCCTATATATCTCCTTTAGGGTTCATTTATTCAAGTGTGTTTGTACCAACTTGTAGGTATGAGACTGAACACATTTTTACTTTTACTTGAGGGTATAAGTAATAGTTAGTAGTAATTTGTGTTTGTAGTCCTGCATATTTACGTACATCTTTTAGGAGATGTTTTTTCCCCACAAAGTCTTTGGTCTTATGTTGATGTATTTGGAACATGTGTATTGCCAACTTATGTCATTTTATGAAGTTTTTATAAGCTGGGATAGTATTGATTGTGGTCATGTTTTGTCAAGTACTGAGTGGTGTGGACGTATTTAAATGTCTTTTAAAATGTTTACAAGTGTTATAGAAAATTGCTGCCGTTTTTCAGGATATAGGAAGATGTCACTTCCTGTTGTAACCTGATTTAAACGGAGTGTTTTATGTTTGATTTTTATTGCCTCTGAAGAAGCCACGGTGTACAGTGGCGAAAACGCTCTGCTGATATTTTAAATAAAACGCGTTAAGGCTTTATTCGTGTGGTCTCTGCTGACAAGGTTCCTCATTTTGGTGCTGTTTGGTTTTGTTTTTTCTTTTGCTTGAGATCTTCTAGGGAGTAGAGTTTTTTATTTAGACTCCTAGCATTGAGCAGTAACACCTTTAGATTTTTTTTGGTTGTGATTTCATATGTCGGGAAGTACTTTCAGTGTAGCATTGCCTAAAAAAGCCACTATATGGGGAAGGACAATGTTTTAGCTAATATTCAAAAGCCTAGAGTTGACGGGTGCAGACCATCACTGGCAAAGCAGCGTGGCCAGTTGACCATCTCCTTCCATGCTGAAAAATATTGCATCCCCCAGAATGACACCAGAAACTTAGCTAATTATTTTTTTTCAATAATTTTTATTTTTATTTTTACATTAATAAATGTCACAGATAAAAACCATCTTACAACATGACCGTATATATATGTTATTCATTGATGTCAATACCACAGGATATAGGTCGTACAACA
This sequence comes from Protopterus annectens, assembly GCF_019279795.1. Classification (NCBI taxonomy): domain Eukaryota; kingdom Metazoa; phylum Chordata; order Ceratodontiformes; family Protopteridae; genus Protopterus; species Protopterus annectens. The sequence continues at coordinate 16,321,506 of NC_056727.1, read as the reverse complement.
TATCTATTTACACTATGTACATAGATGCTTTCACTATTAATTCCACAGCTATACAGACAGTATACACATTCATAATATCCAAGTTATTATTTAATATCTGAACTTGTATGTGTTCTTCGGTTCCCTTAGAGTGCATTTCTAAATTGCTGTGTGATGAATTATGCTAATATGATATTAAAGGTTTGTTCCCAAATTTCTCTGGATTTCATGTTTTTGTTTCTTTTATCTATTACTATTTTATGAGCTAAAAGGTGTTGTATAGCTACTTGTTTAAAAGCCTCCCAAGATATATTTATCGTATCTAGCCATTTAAAAGCTATATACAGTTTCATTAGTAGGAAGATTGTTAAAAGAGTATTTGCTTGTTTTCTTGGTATGTTGGGTGGGAGAATGTGTAATAGAGTGAATTCCTAAGTTAATGTTGATGTTTGATAACCTGTTTTTTGTAACTGTACCTTGAGAGAGTTCCAGAGTTTATAGACACATTTACAGCTCCAAAATACATGGATTGTCAGCTATCTGGTCCTTACAGTGTGGGCAGAAAGGTGATTTTGATGTTTTAAATGTGTGTAGGATTGCAGGTGTAAAATAAGCATTATTACTGATCATGAGCTGAGTGTATGCTAACTTTTTGAGGGGTATAATCTTCAGTGTTAGATTGATTGCCTGGCTTATTTGCTGATCATCTATGGATGGTTTAATTTTTCTTCAGTATTTAGAGAAGAGGAGGTCTTTCTGGTATTTGATTTCATTTATCATTTTATATGAATTAGTAATAGTTTTCTTTGTTGTGATAATAGTTTTCCAAAACCTGCTACACGTTTCTATGTCATTATTGGTCATAGTAACATTTTGGAGGTAACTGGAACACAGTTCTTTGATTTGTCTTAGGATTATTAAGTGTGATTTAAGGAGGTTTAAGTTGGTCCTCATTTCTTCTATTGAACAGTTAAGGTAGGGATAAATATCTTGGATTGTTTTGACTTTCAGTCTGGGAAAAGGGACTAAGTCCAGCATCTTATTGTTTATTTTTAAATTTGAGTTTTTATGAAGGGGTTGCAGTATTGCCATGGCTTGTCCAAGGTTCATGAATTGAAAGAGATTTTGCACTAAGTTGATAGTGTTTTAAGGGCTCTATAATGTTATAAGTTTGTATTTCTTTCTGCATCAGGAATGGAAGTGCTCTTGGATTGAAACCTAGAGCTTTAATATATCTATAATAGATTGTCACCCAAAGAGGAGACCAATTTTTCATTGATGGGTTATGTTCAGCTATTCTTAATATTCTGTTAGTGTTAATGATTGAGTAGTACATTTTAAAATCCGGCAGATGTAGTCCTCCTTTGCTTTTGGGGAGTGTTAATTTTGGATAGGAGATTCTGTTTTTTTTTTTGGGTTCCCATATAAATTTTGCTAGGAAGGTATGAATTTGTTTGAAGAATTTATTATGTATTATTGTGTGTGATGTCATAGGGCGACCATGGTGGTGCAGCGGTTAGCGTTGCCACCTCACAGCAAGAGGTTCTCCGGTTCGATCCTCGGCTGGGGTGCCTTCTGTGCGGAGTCTGCATGTCCTCCCTGTGGTCGTGTGGGTTTCCACCAGGTGGTCCGGTTTCCTCCCAAAGACATGTTGTAGGTGGATTGCATACTCTAAATTGGCCCTAGGTTTGAGTGTGTGCATGTGTGTGCCTTCTTTGGAAGGTTGGGCGCCGGGCTGGCAACTCGACAGATGATCTGCTGTGGCGACCGCTAACCGGGAAAAGCCAGAAGAAGAAGATTGTCTGTGATGTCATGAATATATACATTAGTATAGGTAAAATGTTCATTTTGATTATTGATACTTTGGCCAAGAAAGGTAGTTTTAGGTTGTTCCATCTTTTACAGTCTTGCATTATATTTTGCCATTTAAGATTTACATTGTGTTGGTAGAAGTCTTTGCTATTCTGGAAAAAGGTGATTCTCAGATATTTAGTTTCTTCTTTTATTTTTATTGCATTTAACAGTGGTATTAGTGAGATGAGTTTGGGTGTTTTTAGGGGGAAAATATTAGTTTTATTGAGGTTTAGTTTGTAGTTAGACACAGTCGAGAAATGTTCAATTGCAGCTATTATTTTGTTTATATCTGAATTTGGTGTAGTGCAGTATATGTTCAGATCATCCCCAAATGCAGTGAGGTATATTTTGAAGTTGTGTATTGATGGAGGATTGCGGTATGTATTTTGTTTAATGTATAGAAAGAGTGGTTCTAGGTATAGGTTAAACAGAAAGTGTGATAATGGGCATCCTTGTCTTGTTCCATTTTTTATTAGAATCCTATTTGACCAAGTTTTATTTATATAGAGAGATGTGTATGGGTTGCTATAGAGAGTTTGGATGATCTGAATGAAATTATTGGGCATATTAAAGTAGGGTAGTGTTTGGAGTAAGAATTCTAGGTTAACCCTATCAAATGCCTTGTGGGCATCCACTACCATTATGTAGATGTTGATATTGTATCGGTTAGCGTAGGATATTAGTGCATATAATGTTAATGTATTGTCACTAGTCTGTCTATGTGGTGTAAAACCAGATTGTTTTGGGGGAATGATTTTGTCTATCAGATTTTTCATTCTGTTTGCAAGTATAGAGGTAAATATTTCAGTATCTATATTAAAGAGGGAGATGGGTCTGTAGCTGTCAGGGTTTTGGGGGTCTGTGTGTTCTTTTAATATAAAGATGGTTTTAGAGGCATTAAAGTGGATATCATTTATTTTATAGTTTATTATGTAATTCAGTGTATAGTACAGTAGTTTGGCTATCAAGGGGGAAAATGCTTTGTAAAATTCTGATGTGAGTCCATCCGGACCTGGAGCCTTATGCGCTTTTAAGTGTTTAATTGTTGTAATAATTTTACTGATGGATATCGGTTCAGTTAGTTTTTTTTTGTTGGTCTAAATTTAGTTTAGGGAATTTCAGTTTTTGAAGGAAAAGAGTTCTATCTTCCTTTGAGGTTTGTAGTATTTGTGCTCCATATATCTGAGAGTATATTTGTTCAAATGTTTTAATAATGTCTTAATTTTTTGTGTAATGTTTGTCTCTGTAGTTTATTTCTGATATATTGGAGGCATTTTTGTGTTGGGAGATCATTCTGGCCAGAGCTCTAGATGGTATTTGAGCTTCTTCTGCGTAAGTGGCTAACATTCTGGCTTCCTAAAAAGATACGTTCCTGGTTTCTAAAATATATAGATCCCTTTGCAGTTTTAAAAGTTCTGCTTCTGTTTGGTTCTTAGGGTTATTTATTAGTTCTTTTTCAAGATGCTCTATTTTCCCTTTCAGTGTATGCTCCTCTTTCAGTTGTATTTTTTTACAGTATGCTGCTTTTTTGATAAACAATCCTCTAATTTGTGCTTTGGTTGCAGCCCATTCTATGTCAGTTGGTACTTGGGTGTTAATGATATTAGTAAGAGCTATTTTTAGTATTACTTCTGTTTCTTTTATTACATCCATTTTGGAAAGTAAATTAGGGTTTAATGACCAATTATGACCCCTATTCTCTAAATATATCTTTTTGTCCCAGTTACTGTTCAGTGTGATTTTGAGTGATCTGAAAAGAACCTGGTATGTATAGTTATTGTTGGGTCCATGTTAATGAATATGTCAGAGATTAAGAATAAGTCTATCCTTGACCACATTTTGTGGCATTGCGAATAGAATGTGAATTTCCCTGTTTTGTCTGCACTGTTCCCATATTTAAAAGGGTCATATAGTTTGAAATTTTATTTGAGTTCATTAAGGGCTAATGTGGCTTGTTTATTATGTGATTTGGTCAGATTAGATTTATCCTTTTCTGGGTTTTGATATGTGTTCCAGTCACCTCCAATCACTAGGTTGTGATCCTTAAATTGGTTTAAGGTTGGGTATAATGACATAAAAAAGTGTTGTTGGTTATTACAAGGTGCGTAAACATTAAGTACCATTATAGGTTTTGGTATTGTAGGACTACTAAATGTTACGTAACACCATCTTTCCTCCTTGTCAGCTTTGGTTTTAAGTATTGTTTTCCTTAAATTGGTTTTTAATTATTATGGCTGCCCCAGCACTGTTTGTTTTCCCCTCTGAAGCTATAATTTGACTTATCCATTTCTTTCTGCTAATTTCTGCCCATTGCTCTGCAGTCAAGTGCATTTCTTGTATTAGTATGAGGTTGGATGTATTAGTATGAGGTTGGCTGTGGTTTTTAATGTAAGGTGTAAGAATACTTTTCTTTTCTTCTTGTTTTGGAGCCCTTTAACATTCCATGATTCTATTTCCCACATCTATTTATTAGGTGTATTCCGTAGATATGTTGTGTATATTAGTTTTGTTTTGTTATCTTTGTATGTGTTACTGCGTGATGGTTTAGGAAAGCATCTATTTATCCCCGTCCCTACTCTGTGCCTAATAAGTATATCTCTGGACCAGGAATAATTGGGGGGGGGATGAAGGTTCGTTATATGGTTTACCTTTACGTCTAATCTTGGAATGTGTTTTCTTTTTAGATATAGATTTAACCCATAGTATCCCCCCTGTGTTACTATAAACAATGCAAACAAAGCTGAACAAACTAGTTCCCTCAACAAACACTGCTACTTAATGTCCCTAGCCTCTTCCAACATATTATTTATACAACTATGGTATTGCATTTAAGGTACAGCATGTATTGTTTTTGTCTTGTGACTAATTCTTTCTAATAGTATTTTTTTAAAACAGCATATTAATATACATTCCTCAGTAAATTATAGCAATATATGTACCATAGTAATATTGTTAAACAATCAATCTTGTCATTTATACATTTTTCTTTCATTTAACTTTTTTTTCCTCCCCTTTATTTATTCAGATTTCGGCCTTCTTTCGTGCCTGTAATGTTTTTCCACATCAATCTGTGTGGGTTATAAAATATATACTTGGCACCTATTTATCAGGGGTAGGAAGTATATACATACAGAGAGAGAAAAAAAAACAGCTTAGCCAAACAGTCCTTCTGCTATAGTTAGCATATAAAGGCTATATTTATATTACCCCAAGATTGTTAGGTTATTTTAGCATTTTCCTGAGATTACTTCTCTCCAGGATCTTCTAACACATTTCTAGTATTTACATAAAACATTTAACATTTTTTTTCCTTTTTCCCTTTTTTTCCCAATATTAATTTATGAGCTAGCCTGCTTCTAAGAGTTTATTTCTTGCCTATTATTTAAGGCTGGATTTTCATTCACCTTCACAGTACTGGGTGTACTGTTTTAGTGAATGGCTCAGTTCAACAGTACTTTATTTCTTCAAGGTTTTGCTTGCAGGTTGGTTGACATATATGGTGAAGCTTTCTTCTTTTAGCTGGTGCAGATCAATTTTCATTTTTCAAGCAGTAAAATCTTTTGGAGCTTGCTGTGATCCATTTTGTCTGACTGTTCTTCTTAATGGAGCCCTCAAAATCGTAGGGGGACCGATTTTGCAGACCAAAGTCCCAGGAGGAGGTTCCTTCCTATATTCGCACATCGGAAATGGCAGTTGATTTTTGGTTCCTACCCAGGCTGTACTTCCTTTTCCAGTGTTCCTCATGGCTCACATCCTGGATTTAAGGGCCTAGACAGCAAGGGGAAGCTTTCAGAGTTGAATCCCAGCTAGAGTGCTCGTGAATGGGAAACTAAGCTAATTATTAAAGTCAGTCATGTTTTTGTTTGTATAGTGGCATCATGCTTGGAAAAGGTAAAATGATGCTCACTGCTAAGCTCATGCCAATCTGGGCACATATTCTGAGAGGTCCATGAAGTCTGCCTTCATATAATCTAGAGAGGTATGTCTCAGGTCATTTACACCCACATGGACAATGACTGAGTCATACTGGTACTTGTGGTACAATGACCTGAGTTTATGTGTGTGATGTGATGGATCCTGCCACCTGTTAAGCAACTGACAATGCCTTTTTCCTTTCTTAGCCAGGTGAGATGGACATCACTGTGTCTCAAAATTGAGTCTCCAAAGACCAGAATGTTGGACTGTGTGGTGGCTTGCCATGTGGGATTAAAAATAGAGGCTCCATGAGATGGGGATGTAGGTGTTGATGTGGGTGTTGTTTTGAAAGAGTGCATTTGGGGATGCTGAGGGTATTTGTTATGTGTACTTAATCTGTGTGGTCTTTTGGTTTTAAGAAGGTTGCATTTAAGGGCCTCAGCATATGTGGGTCAATCGGTCTGCTTTGAACTGTATCTGGTTTCCAACTCTGTGGGCAGTGCTTGTCACTGCAAACTAGCTGTCCTGTGTGCACCTAGGTACTGCTGAAATTTCAAAGGAGCTTTTGCAGGAAAAATGTCATTTCAAGATGTCTGCATCTATACAGGGCAGTGCTAACTAGTTGAATGGAAACCAATGAGTGGACCCTGGTGATTTATGGATCAAGTATTTGGGCAGATATTCTGAAGTTAGGTTAGGCAGCAGATCAAGCAGTACTTACTGAAAAGAAAGAATTAGCTTGCCAAGAATGATGAAAAGAGGGGAGTCATCTGAATGGCTACTGTCTGGCTACTACTAGTGCTGGTCTCACCACAGCTTCATGCTAATGGGATACAATGCTCCTTTGCTTCTTCTCTCACCTGAAGCAAAACAGTAGCACCAATCCCAAGATGAGCAGGCCAAAGGGTGTTTAGTGACTCACAGTCTTGTCCCAGATGATGCAAGGGTCTGTAAGCTTGTTTTAACCTTTTCTTGATAAATGCCTTGAATTGGAACCAGACCAATCAAGAAGATCAAGCACAGAGATCCACTGCCCAATCAGAAATAGTTAAGAATCAATGCACTCTGCTCCTTCTCTCACCAGGAGCAAAACATAAGCACAAATTCCAAGATGGAACCTATTATGAAGCAGTTATTAGGCTTTACAGTGATCAGCAGTCTCCAGGAAATAATGTCCCCATGCTCTCTCTCGCACCATTAGCAAAACAGAAGTGTTAACCCCAAGACTGTTACTGAGAGGCAGAATGTGGGCTCTCCAATAATTGGTTGTCTTGGAGTAGATGTTGTAGATTTTAAAGGTAAGATGGAAAAAATGGACTGTTGGAGGAAAACCTGACTTAGCATAATGAACCTTACTCGGTATAATGTTTCATCCTTTTCAAAATAAGTATATTTTCAGCTGGCAGTATTCACTGCAGAAAACATCTGCAATGCAAGATGGGGCAGTTCATAAAGGCTACAGTAGATTTATTTATTTATTTAATTATTGCATTTGTTAACCAGGTTGGTCCAGCTGAGCCAAAGGCCCATTTTCAGTGGAGACCTGAGGAGAAAAGCTCCAGTTACAATTATAGTCATTCAAGACAAAAATTTACATCACAAATGGCATATAACAAGAATATATACAACAAAGTGAAGTTAACTAATTTAACAGTTTTTGTACAGGTTTCAGTATATATATATATATATATATATATATATATATATATATATATATATATATATATATATACAGTAACAACAAGTTTATCTGGAATGCAAAGGATTATATAGAAGAACTATGGAGAGGAGAGAGAAATGAGGAAAGAAAAATATAAGAGGAAATTAGATTAAGGAGGAGGGTAGCTTGAATCAGGTTGGAGCTTTAAGGGACAGGATCAGGTGTTTTGTAGATAGTCTTTAAGTTCAAGTTTGAACCGGGACTTATGAGGGATATTTGTTATATTATGTGGGAGGGAGTTCCAGTAGCTGGCCACTGAGTATTTGTATAGTGACTTCCCAATATTTTGTGTGGGTTTGTAGATATCCAGAAGATGTTTGTCAGATGTACGAAGCTGATGTCAGGGGTAGTATAGTGCTACAATATTAGACATAGAGGGGAAGGAAGTGGGGCTATAATGAATAAGAGTGTGTTATATGCAGTTGAGAAAGGAGTAGTTGTTTGGGGAATTCAGGCCATTGCAAATACTTTAGGCCAAGGCAATGGTGGGAATTATAGAGGGATTGGAGGCAAACTTAGCTATTTTATTGTAGGTTTGCTCTAGTTTGCTAAGAAGAGATACCTGGAGGTTAGTAAGGACAGGAGCAGCATGCAGAAGTCAGGGTAAGAGATGAGGCATGGCTAAAGAGGGTTTGGAGTAGGGAGAAAGAAATTTTTGATCCTGGAACAAGAGGCCAAGTTTTTGGTGGGTTTTCTTTATTCATTGATTGATATCCATATTGACTTTTAGTTCATCATCGATGGTGACACCAAGTAATTTAGTATGTGATTCCGGTCTGATAATGGTAAGGGAGGTGATGGAGAAAGAGGATTTGTGTTGTGCTAGTGTCTTAGAAAGAAAAAGTAGATGTTTAGTTTTTTTGGGGATTTAAGATTACTTGACTATCAGTGAGCCAGGTTTTGATTGACAAGAAAGTCTTTTGGGTAAAAGAGAGAAGTTCAGGGATACTGCAGGCAGTGGTAATAAGGATGGAATTGCCAGCATATTGCAAGAGTGTTGAGAGGTTAGTATCAGTGTGTAGGTTGTTAGTGAAGATATTGAACAGGAGGGAACCCAGGATAGAGACTTGGGGAACACTAGTGCGTACCAGCAGAAATGGGGAGATAACAGTTTGCCAGCACATAGATTGTAGTCTATTAGATAAATAACTAGAAGAACAGGCTATATTGTGGGTAGAGAGGTGAAGGTCAGAAAGTTTAATTAACAGTTTGGAGTGGGAGACAGTATCAAAAGCCTTTGAGAGATCAAGGAATAGACAGGAAAGAAATATGTTGTTATCACAGGCTTCTTCTACAGTTTGGGTGAATGAGAGTAGAAGAGTAGATGTGCTGTGGTGGGGTCTAAAGCCATGTTGTGTGGGAGTTAAGAGATTATTAACTAGAAAGTGTATAAGTAGCTGAGAATGAACGCATTTTTCTAGTATTTTGAAAACTGGAGGTAGTATAGCAATGGGACGATAGTTTGAGGGATCAGTCAAGTTTCCATCTTTATGGAGAGGGACTGTGTAAAAGGATTTCCATAATTTGGGGACAACAGACTCAGTAATAGAATGATTAATGAGGATAGAGACAGGGTAGGTAATAGAGTTGGCAGCAATTTTAAGGAAGCGGGGAGCTAAATTGTCTACAGAGGGAGAGCAGGGATTGAGTTTATTCCGCTGGGATTTGATAAAGCAGTGGGAACAGGTTGTAAGGAGAATGTATTAAAGGAAGAAGGACTGGGAAGGTAAAGTCAGGGGACAGGCATTGGGACTATGTTGAGTTAGTCTCTGGATTGTTTCTGTGAATTGATTGTTTAATAGAGCAGTGGTTTCAGTGGCAGTATTCAGAGGGAAGGATTTGGGGGTGGGAGAGGTACTAGGGTAGAGGATTGTATTAACGGTGGACCAGAATTTCTTGGGGTTGATATGTGAGCTGCAATGGTTGGAAGTGAAAAAAGATATTTTATCTTTATTGATTAGTTTTTTTACACATGTTTCTAAGTTCTTTGTAGAGTTAGAGTAGGGGAGATGTTTTATTTTTTACCCAGGTTTTCCAGGCCGTGTCCTCTGGTGTATAATAGAATGTGTGTGCCTAGTGAACTAGGGGAGCAGTTTGATTTTATTATAATCTTTCTAGATGGTGTCATGGTGTTTAGCATGTCAAGATATATTTTACTGAAAGCAGTTACAGCATAATTTAGGAGGAGGTTGTATAGGAAGGACCAGTTGATATTGGACAGAGTAGAGTTAAACTTGTCTTGGTTGAAGTGAGTCAGATTAGACATACTCTGTAGAGGTGTTGTTTGGGTGACTGTTGAGAGTACCTATGGACAGAGGTAGGGAAATGATTACTCCGAGAGTGGGAAGTGTGCCAGGGTTATGATAGATACAAGGTTTGGAAGTTAGGATCCAGTCTATAATAGATCCTGAGGTAGAGGTTTTGTTGGTTCTGGTAGGGGAGGATATGAGTTGGTGGAAGCCTTAAAGACTAAGGCCATGAGAAGGGGAAGAGGAGGAAAGTAAAGCCCAACTGATGTTTACATAACCAAGTATAATGGTTTCATAGGCAATATTTTGGGAGAGCCAAGAGAGAAAGTTTTCAAGAACAGGAATGCTGTCGCCTGGGGGGATATAGATGGAGACAATGGCAATTTTTTATGGGGGTTAAGATGGCAATTCAGAATGAGGATTTCTGCAGGAGCAAAGCTGGGTAAGGGAGTTGAAAGTGGAGAGATAGTAAGTTGGTTGGAGTATAGTATGGCAACAGCTCCACCTCTCTTGATGTAATGTAACTCGATATGATATGATGTGACTCGATATGAATATTTTTTAAATGAACTCAAACTAAAATCGCATAGCTGGGGACAAAGTATGAACATGCTAAATGCTCATTATTACATTTGTGGAGATCATGCCCATCCCTGGCTCCCCACTAGCTGTTCTGGATGCTGCTATGCAGGCTACATTATCCCAGCCATCCAGCATTTTTGGTCACTACCAAGTGGCTGATTGAGAAACAAAAAATCAGTATACCCAGCTGAATAGGTACTGACTTTCTTTCTCCCATTATAGCACGCATAACACTATAATTGGACTGAATGATTTATCACATGTATTAACTGACCTGGCTAATAAAACTGCTCAGTATATTAGTATCACTAGCAGAGAGGTGACTGAGATAAGGGCCATGGCATTGCAAAACCAACTGCCCCTTGATATGATATTGAACTCTAAATGGGGAATCTGCAGGGGCTTTGATAAGTGCTGTTGCTCTTTTATTTCTGATTTCCATAATGAACAAGAAAAAATAGCTGATTACATGGTGGAGCTTGATAAAAATCTAATTAGATCTGAAAGAAAATGGACATTATTTCACTGGTTACAAAATATGTCTGGGAATATAGGAACCAATATTTTTCAAAGGGTGATAATTATGGTAATTCTTATTTGTCTTACACTTTTAGTATATTTTTTGATTAAAAATGTAATCTTGAACTGTTTTATGACAAAAGCATGAAAAATGGTAATGATTTCCCCAAAACAAGGACACCTCAGAGTATATGTGTTTGACAATTGCAATAATGTTGTTGTTGATAACCTATAAAATGCTGCACTATGATCAAAGGTGACACCTAAGGGATAGCAAACAGGTGAATGAATGGCAATAGAAAAAAACATAGTGAATGTAAATTCTTTTTTATATTCTGCAATTCTGAGTGCTTAAAGATGTATTTCATACACTCTAGGCAGCCTGACATGGAATGTTATATTACTTTCCTGTTATTCTAACAGACAGCAAAGCAGCTGGCATATGTTTCCTCTGTGTCATAGGCAAATTCTATAGCTGTGTTACTAAATTAAATTAAGGGATGGAATAGCTATAAGGACTATTTCTAGATAATACTATCATCAGGGACCTAATTAACAAGGATATAGGGAATCTCCAAACTCTAGATCCCATGCAATTTGTATTTGTGAAAGGTAAATCATGCCTGCTCAACCTGGTTGACTTCTGTGAGTCAGTCACTAGAGCTGTGGATGAGGTCAGGGCAGTTCATACAGCCTACCTCGATCTGGCCAAGGCCTTTGATATCATTCAACACTCGGGAATTATTGATAAACTCACCAAACTAGGCATCGACCCCTATGTAACTAGGTGGGTTGCAAGTTGGCTCACAGATAGAACCTACAGTGTGAAAGTAGCTGACTCCAAGTCAGACTGCCGACCAGTTATGAGTGGAGTCCCACAGGGATTGGTCCTGGGTCCTCTCCTGTTTGGCATCTATTTCTGAGAAGTCCAGGCCAACACGGAGGGACTCTGGCTGTCCAAGTTCACAGACGACTACAACCTGGGAGCCATTATTAACTCCCCAAGTGATGTAGACATCCTACAGACAGACCTCACTGAGACCAATGACTGGTGTTGAAACCATGGCCTTAAGCTTAACGCCAAAAAACACGTCATCATCCCCTTTGGGAAAAACGCAGTTCCCACTAATTACCACATCGATGGGAGCCCACTGAATACTGAAGGAGTTATAAGAGATCTGGGAACACAGGTTGATAGCAACCTCTCCTTTAACCATCACATTGCCACTGTGGTCAGAAAGTCCTTCTATGTGGCACATCTCATTACCAAGGGTTTTGCATCCAGAAAGAAAGAGGTCATCATCTCTCTCTACTCTTCCCTCATTAGGCCAGCCATTGAGTATAATGTCCCATTTGGCATGTACCTCAAAAGATACATGGAACAGCTGGAAAGGCCACAAATGTACCTCATGAAGAGGATCCTAGGCCTTAAACACATATCCTACATGGACTGACTCAAAAAACTCCAGCTATCCTCTGCCTGATATCATCTACTAAGAGGTGATCACTGCTTGACTTACAAAGCCATGTCTGACCCATTTCTGTTAGAAATGCTACATTTAAAGAAATCCCAATCTCTTTGCACCACACACTCCAGAGCCCTCAACCTCATTACCACAATCAACAGAACATGCTGGAAGGACAGGTTCATGACCCAGAGACTGCCCATGGTCTGGAATACACTTCCCATACATGTCAAGCAGAGCACCTCACTGACCCTCTTCAAGAGAAATCTTGATGAGTGGATCAGAAATAGAAAGTTCACCCCGGGGATCACTCCAGTGGGTATACTTGATAGAGGCACTGGGAACTAATGTCAGGCGGCACAATGCCAGAGCACTTCTATGGGCTAGGGTTGTAAAGGCTCTTGGGCCATTAGCCTAGTACATACCTATGAACCTATAAAATAACATAAAGATGTCAGGGGCTTCTGTCATAACTAATCCTAATGAAGTTATTTTAAGTACAGAAGTTCACTAAGTAAATATAACTGTAAGATGGTAAACAGGGTTCAAGATGTGACCGAGTTCAGCTTTCCATACTTAGTAAAAGAAAAAAAGGATAGGCTCACATATATGTACTTTTCACAGCTGTAAGATTCTGATCTATTAAAATTATATCATGCCATAAGTGCCTCAAACTATACCTAATGTCCTTCAAGGTATAAAAAGAGTTATTTCATCAGAATTTTGTAGGATCATAGGCTGTGATTTGAAATAAATATTTGCACAGCTAGACACAATCTCTGTCTTTGCATTATCCCTTGCCTTAATAAGTATTTTAGAAGTTCAGATCTTTTAACCCCACCATCTTTTTTAGTTATAAACTTCTGGGGTCTTCCCATTTCCTTCCTATGCTAAAAGAGACTTTGTACTCAAGAATGGGTCTAACCAGTGCAGAGTACGAAGAGGTTAGGATTTCTTTTTATCTGAAAGAAATAGCATGATTTAATTTCTGTTGCAACACGATGGTCAAATGAGAAATTTCTACCCAAGTACCTATGTCTTTGGTAGCCTTTTCATTTTGAAGTGTTGTATTATCTATGCAGTAAGCTAGAGTTATGGGTTGCTGACCAAATGCTGCAATGTTGCACTTCTTGACATTGAGTTTGAGTCCATTTTAGTACACCAGCCATTCCAGCCATTAACAACTGTAGGCTCCTGATGGAGAATTTGTATGTTAGAGGGTGACTTGACAATGACTTCCAGTTTGCAATCATCTCTGAAATTTGGTAACCAGAGATCCTCACTTGTTGAGATTTGAGAACTAGTTATTAAACAGCAGAGTTCCTGGCCCAGATCCCTGATGAACTCCACTGGTCACCTTCATGTTCTCTGAGGATGCACCCCCTACTCTTACTGAGTGAGTTCTGTCCCTAAGACACTCGGCTATCCACTTAATGGCATACCTGTCGATTTGGAGATCCTTAAGGTTGAGTATTATATTTACATGTGGTATGATACTGAATGCCTTGGCAAAGTCAGGTATGCTGTATGGACAGATTTGCCTACAATCTATGACCTGAGTAACTACATCAAAGAAGTTCACAAGATTTATTAGACAGGATCTATCCTTGACAAAGCCAAACTGCTGGGGCTTGAGTCTGATAAGATTTTTGATATAATAGTTAATTGTGTCAGTATGAGATTTTCCATGGCTGTGTGCACAAGTCTTGTTAGGCTGACAGGTCCGTAATTCCTGGGGTTGGTAGTTTGTGAAGTCAACTTATGACAGCTGCACAGTTCTCCCATGGGACAGAGCCAGTTGCTAATCTCAGGCTGAAGAGAAGCTGGTCTGACAATGCTTGTTTAATGGTAGTAATGAGGGAACTAGGTATGTTTTCAGGTCCAAGAGATGATAATATTCTTTGTTTTAGAAATTACCTTTAGTACATGTTCTTTCATGATAGTAGATGGCCTGATTCCATCAAAGATAAGTGGACTTGGAATGCATGCCTGTAAAGTGAAGTTGGCACTAAATTTGTTTTCCACCATGTTGACTATATCCACTGGATCAGAGTGGGTAGTACCATTATGAATAAACTCTTAGCAATGTTGGATGTTACTTATCATTTTTCTGATATAACTGAAGAAAGATTTTTAGATGCATCTGGCTTCTGTGGTCATTCATACAATGCCTTTATTTTTATAAATGTATTTTTTAGTTTCTTAAGTAGCCATTTAATGTTCTCCTTAATTTGGGCTGTCTTTTATTTATTTATTTTATTTATTTATTTTATTTCACATTTGTTAACAAGGAAAGTGCAACTGGATATAGGTCCATTTTCAGCGGAGGCCCGGGGAGAAAAGCTCCAGACATACATTACATGTATACATACAGTGAAATATTACAAAAAGGACAGATATTCAACAATAGATACAAACATAATACAAGATTTTCTAGAGTACACACATGAAATATTTACAGATTATTTACTCTTAAAGGAGAACACCTACATTTTAGTGGTTCACATACATTTTAGTAGTATATGGTTGTGTCAAGATATCATCTTTACATTAATACTTTCCAGTAGGTAGAGACATCTAATCAGATTTCTAGACAGTTAATGAATCAGAGTAATACAGTGAAAGTTTCTTCCTGTACTAAGGTTTCCTATTTAGTTGGTATTTGAGTAGGGTTTAGTCAGGGTTTGTGCAGGGACAAAGTCAATGCCTTTTTAGGTGTTTTTTAAGAGAAATTTTGAATTGGGTTAAAGAAGGAGCTGTAGTTAGTTCTGCAGGAAGTAAGTTCCAGGTTTTACTGACAGAGTTGGAAAGTAGTGATTCACCAGCTGAATCTTTGGATTTAACAGTTTGTACTAGCGTTCTGTTGGAGGAGCGGAGTGTTTTTATGTTACTGTAGGGAGTGATAATATTTTTCAGTATGGGTGTACTATCTGGTTAGTAGAGAACTTTGTGAACAACTATTAATTGGTTATATTGAAGTTGGTAGGGTAGTTCTAGCCAGCCTAGTGATTTAGGGTTTAAACAGTGATGTGTTCTATGTGCTGATCCTGTGGCAAATCTTGGAGTATTATTGTAGCAGCTAGTAAGTTTGTTGAGGTCAGATTTGCCTAGGTTTGTTAAGATGGGTGAGGCATAAAGAAGGGTTGATAGCAAATGGGTACGGGCAATCACACTCCGAGCAGATGGTGTTAGGAATAATTTAATCTTATATAAAGAGCCTAGTTTCTTATTAACTGTTTTAATAGTTTTGTCAAAGTGAGCATCAGACTTAAGGTTGCTGTCGATAATTACACCTAGTGGTTTAGTACTAGGTTCTGGGGAAATTATGGTACCATTATTGGATGCTATGGTGAGAGATAGTAAAGGGACCTTGTGAGTGGGGGTGAAGATTAACAGCTTGGTTTTATTTGGGTTTAATAGTAGACGGCGACCAGTGAGCCAGTTCTCAACTTTGTTAAAGGTGTTTTGGGATAAAGATTGTAAGTCTGTGGGGGAGGTGGCAGCACAGATTAGGGTTGAGTCATCTGTGTACTGTATACACTTTGCATCTGGGATGACTTTATGCAAATCATTAATGAAGATGGAAAATAGGAGGGGGCCTAATATAGAGCCCTGGGGGACTCCAAGAGTGACTGGTAATAGGGACGACCAGTTATCTTTCCATAGTACAACTTGTTGTCTGCCACTTAGATAGGAATGAAACCAGCTAACTGCTAGGTTATCTATAGAGTGCATTTTTAGTGTCCCTAAGAGTAGCTGGTGGTTTACCATGTCACATTCTCCTACTTAGTTTAGAAGTTTCTTCCTTTCAGTATATAGTTTATTAATGATTAAGGACCAGCACACTGGTTTGCTTTAAATCTCCCCGTTCACTTGGCTGTGGTAGGGACTGCCAGTATTACACACAATTTCTGAAAATTGTATTAACTTACAGGGGAGAAAACACAGAAGTAAAACTAATTATTTAGAAAAGAAAATGTGAACCATTATAAGGCTCTTACTAGTGTGGGCTAAACTGTTTCTATGGTTAATTCTGCAGTTTTAAAACTGGATGTTATTCTACAACAATGCTTTATTTCTTTCTGATTACTGATATGTCCATTGTATCTTATTAAGTCTGGCTTCAATAAAAGCAAATGTAATATAACCTAGCTCCTCCACAAAGGCTTTATGAGACAGATATGCCATGGGATTTTCATCCGACTTTCAGTTCAGTGTTTTTGCAGTGTTATTGTTTTAGTTATTTTAAACTGCATTCATCCCATTGAATGTACATACTGGACTAAATTCCAAAAAGGACTTGGGCAAGAAGTAGCATGCCATGCTCAGCAGTTACTCCATACCGGAATGCCATGCTCAGCAGTTACTCCATACCGGAGTCCAAACGCTGGGGTTCTGCTAGTCCTCATTCAGTATGCACTAATGGAGATTGTTATAACCCTTCAACAAATTTCAAAATGCAAAGTGGGATTTCTATGCCAAATTAATGCAGCATTGTACATTTCTGAGGTTCAACAATGAATTAGCCTAAAATCCAATAAAAGTCAATAGGAAGTAGTAATAAAGATGCAACTCCAACTGTATGTGAACCAAGTTAATGCAGGCAATACCTGGTAGGAAACAGAATGCCTTCAGTAGCTAGTTCCATATACAGGTGGAACTTTATTGCATGTGTAAGTATTTTTTTGGGGGGGTGCCTTCAGTAGCTAGTTCCATATACAGGTGGAACTTTATTGCATGTGTAAGTATTTTTTTTGGGGGGTGCCTTCAGTAGCTAGTTCCATATACAGGTGGAACTTTATTGCAGGTGTAAGTATTTGGGGGGTGGGGAGGCAGAACTGCACATATGTGCATGTGTGTAGTATGAGTTGTTTTCCAAACTCTTTTGAGGGTATCTTGCAATCATAATAAGTCAAAAATAGTATTATTTTCCTAAAGTGCTAGTAGCCATGTATGTCCCTCAAGTCTTCCTGTACAAAAAGAATGCAGGCATAATAACTATATTGTATGTCATAACTGAATTCACCAGTGTGCCCTACATGTGTGGATCTTGTGCTAGACTGCCTTATAGTCCTGCAGCTCCACTGTATGGCAGACTGAATATAGGTTCATAGGTTCATAGGTAGGTACTAGGCTATCAAACCAAGGGCCTACGTAAGCCTAGCCAACAAGGTTCCCTGGCTTACACCACCCAAGAAAGTTATTTTTCTGTGCCACTGTCGAGCAGAGACACAGAAGTGATCCCCGGGGTGTATTTCCTATTTCCCATCCACTCATCAAGATTTTTCTTGAAGAGTGGTAATGAAGAACTTTGCTTGACATAGATGGGTAGCCTGTTCCAGAGTATGGGAAGTCTCTGGGACAGGAATCTATCCCTCCAGCATGTCCTGTTTATTGTGGTGACAAGGTTTAGGTCCCTAGAGTGTGTAGCTCGGAGGGATTGGGATTTCTTTAGGTGTAGCATGTCCAACAGCTCTGGGTTTGACATAGCTTTATATGTTAGGCAGAAATCACCTCGGAGTAGGCAATATGCTACGGAGTAAAGCTGGAGTTTTTTGAGGCAGTCAGTGTAGGACATTTGTTTGAGGCCAGTAATCCTCTATGTGAGGTACTTAGGTTCATAGGTTCATAGGTTGGTACTAGGCTATCGGCCCGAGGGCCTATGCAAGCCTAGCCATAACAATTCCCAATTCCCTGGATATTTCTTCCTACAATATTTACTTCTCTGGGCCCCTGCCTAGCAGGGTGACTGACATGATCCATGGGGTGAATTTCCTATCTCCCATCCAATCATCAAGGTTCCTTTTGAAGAGGGCCAATGAGGCGCTCTGCTTCACATGTATGGGCAGCCTGTTCCAGAGTATGGGGAGTCTCTGGGTCAGGAACCTATCCCTCCAGCATGTTTTATTCATTGTGAAGACAAGGTTTAGATCCCTGGAGCATGTGGCTCAGAGAGATTGGGATTTCTTTAAGTGGAGCATGTCCAACAGCTCAGGGTTTGACATGGCCTTGTATGTTAAACAGAGATTGTCTCTGAGTAGACGATATGCCACAGAGTATAGCTGGAGTTTTTTTAGATGGTCATCATATGGCATCTGCTTTAAGCCTGTGAATCTTTTAGTGAGGTATTTCTGTGGCCTTTCCAGCTGTTGGTTCATAGGTTCATAGATTAGTACTAGGCTAACAGCTTTTGTGAGTCATTGTAAGCCTAGCCAATTATCCCTTGTGAGACTCAAACCCTGCACCTTGTGTTTGTAGGGCAAACACCTTAACCATTAGGCCACCCTCCCAACCCTTGATTTCGTGTGAGGTACATACCAAACGGGGCATTATACTCTATAATAGGTCTAATGAGGGATGAGTGCAGGGGACAATGACCTCCTTTTTTCTGGATGAAAAGCCCTTAGTGATGAGGTGTGCCACATAGAAGGATTTCCTGACTGTTGTGGCGATGTGGTTATCGAAAGTGAGACCACTGTCCACCTGTGTCCCTAAGTCTCATATCACACTTTCGATGTTTAGCGTCCTGCCACCTATGTAGTAATTCATGGGTACATGTTTTTTTCCAAAGGGGATAACTATACATTTCTTGGCATTAAGCTTGAGCCCATGGCTCTGGCACCAGGCATCTGTTTCTGTAAGGCCTTTTTGTAGAATACCCACATCATTTGGGGATTCAATAATGGCTCCCAGTTTGCAGTCATCTGCAAATGTTGTTAGCCAGAGTCCCTTAGTGTTGGCCTCTACTTCAGAGAAGTAGATGCCAAACAAGAGTGGTCCACTTGTCACTTGTCTGGAGCTGGATTTGGAGTCGGCTACTTTTACAGTCTGTGTTCTGTCAGTAAGCCAGTTGGCAACCCATCGAGTGATGTAGGGATTTATGCCCAGCTTAGTAAGTTTATCTATGATTCCAGAGTGGGGGGTGGTGTCAAAGGCCTTGGCAAGGTCCAGATAGGCTGTGTGGACCACCTTACCCTCGTCCACAGCTCTGGAGACTGATTCGAAGAAGTCAATCTGATTCAGGAGACAAGATCAGCCCTTCTCAAACCCAAACTGGGTGGGGTCCAGTGTTTAAGGTTGCCAATGTCTTTGTTTATAAGTTCCATGATAATGAGTTCCATGCCCTTGCAGATCAGGCTTGTCAGACTGATGGGACGGTAGTTCCCAGGATCCAAGGTAGATCCTTACTTGTGGAGCAGGATAACTGTAGCTGTGCGCCACTCAGTGGGCACGAAGCCTGAGGTGAGGCTATGATTAAACATGGCACTTAGGTGAGGTGCCAGTTCATTTTGTAGTTCATGTAGTACACAGCCTGGGATGTCATCTGGTCCCATGGATGCTGTATTCTTTGCTTTGGAGAGTGGGGTTTCTACCTGTGTGGCTGTGATTATCAGAATTTGGCAATAATTTGGTATTGAGATGGGCCCTTTAGGGGGTGAGAGGCGGGTGAAGTTGGCACTAAATCGATCTGCCAGGATATTGGCAATATCCTTGGGATCAGTATATTTAATGCCATTCTGTTGTAGCTCAGAGCAGATCTGAGCATTGCCATTTAGATTCTTGACATAACTATAGAATACCTTGTGGTTGTCTTTGGAATCTTTGGCAATTTTATTTTCATAACTAGCTTTTGAGGATTTTATGAGGGATCTCAGCTTCTTACTGAGGCTGGTGAGGGAGTTTTTTGCATCCTGGGATTTTCCTCTTTTCTGCAACAGTTTCTTCCTTCTGTTGTATAGTTTGTTTATAGCAGGGGACCACCATATTGGCTTCCTTTTTTTGGAGAAGAGCATCTTGGTTCTATTTCGGATGGCACGATTCATGCAGGAGTGCATGTGCTTGTACAGTGCCTTAGTGTAGGATTCTGCAGTCGAACTCCAGATCCCATCTGCATGGGTGTTGTGAAGTTTGTCACTTCTGACTTCAGTAGCATGAAGTTGGCTTTGGAGAAGTTTTTTAAGGAGGTTTCCTTACTGGGGGGAGGGGGTGGGATGTGGATGTCAAAGGTGATTTGCTTATGGTCAGTCCTGACCAATGAGGGGTGACCACTGGTGTGGGGCATCTATCTCCCATGTTGGTAATAACCAGGTCTAAAGGATATTGGCTCCCCTGGTGGGAAAATGGATTAGTTGATCCAGGGCATTGGAATTTATGAATTCTACGAACCGTTGGGAAAAGGAGTTGGTACCCAAGTAGTTTTCCCAATTAATGGCAGGGTAATTGAAATCACCCAGTATTAGGGTGTTTGGTTGTATCTTAATATTTTCCAGTATATTTAGAAAGGTGTAGTGAGAATCTTGGGGCATGGTGGGGGATCTGTAGCAAGCTACAATTTGGATTGCAGTCTTAGCTAGTGTTAGCTGCACCTGGAGAATTTCAGATGCATTGTGTTGGGCAACTAGCCTGGAGGTGTGAATATCCTTGGTGAATATGGACACTCCTTCACCTTTAGTGTTTTGGTCTTGGTTTTGTGGCCGAAAAGTGTGGTAAGAATTGTAGCCTGGTATTGCAGGGGTGCTCTCTGGAGCCTTGAATCAGGTTTCAGTTACTGCACAGATATCAATGTTCTCCAATTTTAGGAGTGCCTCGAGAGAGTGCATTTTGGGATTTAGACTTCTAGCATTGAGTAGCATTACCTTCAGATTTTGCATGCTTGTATCTGTTACGGTGGTGGTTTTATCCTTTGAACCTTGCCTAAAAAAGGCACTATAGGGGTGGCAAGAGCTTTAGCCAGTAACCTGAATCCCAGGGGTGACAGGTGCAGACCATCTCTGGCAAAGCATTGTGGTTTGTCGGTCATGTCTTCCCAGGCAGACAAATACTGGATCCCCTTTGAATGATACCAGAAGCTTAGCCAATTGCTGAAGTCAATCATTTTGTCCTTATACTGTGGTATCATTCTGGGCGAAGGCAGAATGCTACTCAGGGCTAGGGTTATACCTGCCTGGGTCACATGATCCAAGAGCTCTTCCATGTCTCTTTTCATGTAGTCCAGGGAGGTACATCTCAAGTCATTCACTCCAGCATGGACAATGACAGAGCCGTATTTGTACTTGTTGTGGAGTGACTTGAGTGCATGCATTATGTGGTGGATCCTGGCACCTGACAGGCAGCTGACTGTAATTTTCTCTTTGTTCAGCCTGGTGAGTGGGACATCAGTGTGCCTGACTATACAGTCACCTATGACTAAAGTGTTAGGTACATTGTCTTGCCTTAGGGGCTGTTGTTGGGTGGCACACTGGTGTTGTGAGCTATGTGTCACTTTGGTTGTGACTGCTGTTTGTTTGCATTTCAGCTACAAAGGTCCTTGTTGCTTGGGCAGGTTAATGTTAAGGGCCTCTGCATATGTGGGTTTAGTTTTGCTATGTGTGGGTGTTGATTGTGTGGGTTTTGAAGGGCTATGAGGTGCTTGAGGTGTAATGCAGGTGTTAACCTTCTCCTCTTGACTGTCTAGCACAATCTTGGCCAGAGAGAGCTTAGCTTCCAGTTTGGCTATGTAAGTGCATCTCTTGCAGGTTTTAGTGTTGGGTTGTAGGAGGAGAGGATTGTCTGTGTACATGAGGCAGTTGCCACACTGCCCCAGTATGCCCAGATTCACCAGGTGGACAGGAGAAATCACCCGAAGCTGACCCTTGGACATGCCTGTTTAGGTGCTTTTTTGAAAAGTTGAAGAGCTGTTTTCTCTTACCTTTGCAAGGTACTCTGCAATTATAGGCTGTTTAGTGCCTATGATTAATTTCTCCTTATTGACAAGGAGAGATGAGTGCTTGAATCAGTTTCAGGCTTCCTAGTGCATTCCAGCAGGTTCTAGACAAAGTGCTAGTCACAGGCGTTCAGATTTTAGTGCTACTATTGAGAAGCCAGCTAGTTCTAAGGGAAAATTTGAAGAGCAGACTTTCTGGCACCTGGAATAGTTTAACTGTAGCTTCGCAGTGCTGCACGATGTGGAAAATGTGCAAACACACGTGTTTTTAAGCCAGAAAGTTGAAAGGGATAGAAATCAGCCCAAAAAGGCTAATAAAATTACAATTTCAGAGCTGGAAACCACTCATCTAGCGTTAGATAGGCAGTACAATGTTCACCAGTCCCACTGGGAAGCAGTAGGACTTCCCACTACCACAGCAAGGTCTGGATAGCTCTGAGCACAGAAAATAAAGTCCTGAGACAAGCAAAGCCTGGGATATGGACTGGCTAGAAAAGGTGGGAAATGAGCAAACAAGATAGTATTTTTCTTTGTTGAAACAGGCTAAACAATGCAATAATACAGTAAATAAACACAGAAAAGGCTAACACACTTGAGTGTGTAGTCTAAAACAGTAAATGCAATTAAAACTCTACAAAATTAGCAATTTAAAACTTTTTAAATGAAGCAAGGCAAGTGCACAACTGAAAATTATTTAAGAGGCAGTAATACAGCAGAATAAGTAGCTAGTCTACATATACAGAGAAGTCTATATATACAGAAAAGCAGCTAAAACACACAAACACTTCAGATGCAGTGCAACCTAGAGCACTTGAGTTGTAGCAATATTAAGGTAATTGCAGTTATAATAAATGCTCTAAAATATACTCTATATTTCCAAAATGTTTGAGAAGCACAGTCAGAAACTAGGATATTCAGGCAATTTTTTTTTTTTGAAAGGGAAAAAGGAGAAACAGAAGGCCTTCTCAGATGTACTGTCTGTATTAGGTAGAATGAGCTAATGACACTAGACTGGGAGGAGAGTCCCAGATCAGATTTACAGTAGGGGCGGGCAACTGCAAAGCCACCAAGTATAACAGCAAGACACCAACAGGGAGGGTGGGGACAACAATAATAAAGCTATTATCCTATAGACAGTAAGCACTACAGAAAGCCACAAAATGAAAGTTTTTAAACAGATAAAGGAGCAATGAGACTCTACAGAATGCTTTTTTAACTGCAAACAAACCAGTTACCCCTGCAGATTAGTTAATAGCAATAAAAATACACTCAAAAACTGTACAGCAGGCAATAAAAAGTGCTATATATAAATTGCTAGAAACAATAATCTGTATAAATCGAAAAAAACAGGATACTTATATATCTCAGCTAACAGTTGTAGTCAACACCTCTCCTCCACTGTGCTCAGTGTGTATAGACAGAAGCCCTCTCTACTTCTGTGGCCTTTCCAGCTGCTGCAGATGTCTTGTGAGGTACATTCCAAAAGGGGCGGTGTACTCTATAATGGGTCTAATGAGTGTCGAGTAGCAGGGAACAATGACCTCTTTTTTTCCTGGATGAGAACCCTTTTATGATGAGGTGTGCCATGTAGAAGGAATTTCTGACTACTGTGGCAATGTGACTATAAAGGAGAGACTACTGTCCACCTGGTTCCCAAGGTCTCTTATCACGCATTCGGTGTTAAGTAGATTGCTGCCTATGTGGTAGTTCATGGGTACAGAGTTTTTACCAAAGGGGATGACACTGCACTTTTTGGCATTGAGTTTGAGTCCATGGCTCTGGCACCAGGCATCTGTCTCAACGAGGCCCATCTGTAGGATGTCCACATCATTTGGCGACTTGACTATGGCTCCTAGTTTGCAGTCATCTGCGAACTCCGTTAGCTAGAGGCTTTCTGTGTTAACCTGTACTTCAGAAAAGTAGATACCAAACAGGAGAGGTACTCCGCTTGTCACTGCTTTGAGGTCAGATATGGAGTCTGCAACTTTGACAGTGTGGGTTCTGTCCATGAGACAGTTGGCAACCCATCTTGTGATGCAGGGATTTATACCTAGTTTAGTGAGTTTAGCTATAATTCC
Source organism: Protopterus annectens (assembly GCF_019279795.1). Lineage (NCBI taxonomy): Eukaryota > Metazoa > Chordata > Ceratodontiformes > Protopteridae > Protopterus > Protopterus annectens. Next base: position 16,297,441 of record NC_056727.1, on the reverse strand, counting down.
AGAATGAGGGATGGTGTCGAAAGCCTTGGCGAGGTCAAGATAGGCTGTGTGATCCACCTTACCCTCATCTACAGCTTTGGTGACTGCCTCAAAGATGTTGATCAGGTTCAGGAGGCATGATCTGCCTTTCACAAACCCAAACTGGGTGGGATCCAGAGTTTGGAGGTTACCAATGTCTTTGTTTATGAGTTCCATGATGATACATTCCATGGCCTTGCAGACCAGGCTCATCAGGCTAATAGTTCGATAGTTCCCGGGATCAGTGGAGGCTCCCTCTTTGTGGAGTGGGATAACTGTTGCTGTGTGCCATTCAGTGGGCACAAAGTCTGATGTGAGGCTATTATTGAACATGGTGCTTAAGTGAGGAGCCAGTTCGTTCTGAGTTCGTGTAAAACGTAGCCTGGGGTGTTGTCCAGTCCCATGGATGCTGTGTTTTTGGCTTTAGAGAGTGCACCTTTTACCTGCATAGTTGTGATTACAGGGACTCTGCATTCTTCCTGTATAGATATGGCCCCTTTAGGAGGTGAGAGGGGGTAAAGTTAGCACTGAACCTATCTGCCAGGATGTTGGCAATATCAGTTGGTTCTGTAATTTTCTTGCCTTTGTGCTGTAACTTAGAGTAGATCTGGGTGTTGCCATCGAGATTTTTGACATAGGTATAGAATGCTTTGTGGTTGTCCCTGGAATTAGTTGCAATTTTGTTTTCATAGCTAGCTTTGGAGGATCTTATAAGGGATCTCAGCTTCTTACTGAGGCTGACCAGAGAGCTCCTCCACTCATGGGATTTTACTCTGTTTTGCAACAGTTTCTTCCTTCTGTTGTACAGTTTGTGTATGGCAGGGGACCACCAGATTGGCTTCCTTTTTTTGGAGGATAGCATCTTGGTTCTGTTTGGGATAGCACTATCCATGCACTCATGTAAGTGCTTATAGAGTGCATTTGTGTAGGATTCAGCAGTTGTAACTGTATTGTCCATCTGGATGGGTGTCATGAAGTTCACCACTTCTGACTTAAGAAGCATGAAGTTGGCTTTGGAGACATTTTTTACTGTGGTTTCCTTAGTGGGGGGTGGGGGCGGGATGTGGATATCAAGGGTGATTAGTTTATGTTTGGATTGGACCAATGAGGAGTTGACTTCAGGTGTGGAACACCGTTCACTCATGTTGGTAATGACTAGGTCTAGGATATTGTTGCCCCTGGTGGGGGTGTGGATAAGTTGATCCAGGGCATTGGAGTTTATGAATTCCAGAAAGCATTGAGATACACGAGTAGTTTTCCCAGTTAATGGTGGAGTAGTTGAAGTCATTATTAGGGTGTTTGGTTGAACCCTAATATTTTCCAGTACATCAAGAAAAGAGGAGTGGGAATCCTGGGGCATGGTGGAGGATATGTAGCAAGCTACAATTTGGATTGCAGTTTTGCCCAGAGTTAGTTGCACTTGGATAACCTCGGATGCATTATGCTGAGCAACTAGCCTGGAGGTGTGGATATCCTTAATGAATATGGACACACCTCTGCCTTTGGTGTTTCGGTCCAAGTTACATGGCCGAAAAGTGTGGTATGAGTTACAGCCTGGTAGTACAGGGGTGCTCTCTGGAGCCTTGAACCAGGTCTCAGTCACTGCACAGATATTGATGTTCTCCATTTTAAGGAGTGCCTCAAAAATGGAGAAATGACTTCTAGCATTGAGTAGCATTACCCTCAGTTTTTGCTTGCCTGTTCCTGTTATGGTGGTGAATTTATTATTTGAACCTTGCCTAAAAAAGGCACAATAAGGGCAGCAAGAGCCTTAGCCAGTATCCAGAATCCCAGGGGCGACAGGTGCAGGCCATCTGTGGCAAAGCATCGTGGTCTATCAACCATGTCATCCCAAGCAGACAGATACTGGATCCCTTTAGAATGACACTAGAAGCTTAGCCAATTGTTGAAGTCAATCATTTTGTCCTTGTACTGTGGTATCATTCTGGGCAATGGCAGAATGCTACTCAGGGCTAGGGTCATACCTGCCTGCGCTACAAGATCAGAGAGCTCTTCCATGTCTCTTTTCATGTAGTCCTGGAAGGTACGTCTCAGGTCATTCACACCAACATGGACAATGATGTCATATTTGTACTTGTTGTGGAGTGACCTGAGAGCATGGGTTATGTGGAGGATCCTGGCACCTGACAGGCAGCTGACAGTAACATTCTCCTTGTTTAGCCTGGTGAGTGGGGCATCAGTGTGCCTGACTATAGAGTCACCTATGACTAGTGTGTTGGGTACGTTGTTTTGCCTTATTGGCTGTGGTTGAGTGGCACACTGAATCTGTGGGCTATGTGTCATTTGGGTTGTATTGGGTGATGGAGGTTGCTTTCGTTTCTGCTTTGGAGGTATCTGTTGCTTAGACAGATTATTATTGAGAGCCTCCACAAATGCTTTTGTGTTACTATGTGTGGATTTTGGTGGTGTAGATTTAGTGAGACTATGTGATGAGTGTGGTGTGGTGCAAATGTTTACCTTCTCCTCATGACTGTCAAGTTCAGTCTTGGTTGGAGAGAGCTTTACCTGCAATTTGGCTAGATAAGTGCATCTCTCACAGGTTGTAGTGTTGGGTGGTAGGAGGAGAGGGTTGTCTGTGTACATGAGGCAATTTGTACATTTCCTCAAGATGCCCAGATGCATCAGATAGACAGGAGAGAACACTGGGAGCTGACCCTTGGACATGCCTGAATAAAAAAAATATTTTCCTCTAGATAAGTGAGGAAAGTGAGTACAAGAGCTGTTTTTCACTAAGCAAGTTAGAAAAGTAAGTACAAAAACTGTTTTCCTCTAGGTAATGAGGAAGATTGAGTGCTATAGTAATTAGTAGCTTATTTAGTGCTTACAAGTTCTGAACAATTGCTGAGCATGAATAAGCAAATTTAAGTGCTAAAACTAAGAATCTGTATATGCACTAGACGAGTTGCAGGACAGAAACAAGTGCAAATGCAGGCTTTCAAATCAGAAAGTTGAGAGAGATGGAAGAGATTGCCCAAATGGCCAATAACTACAATTTCTGGGCCAGAACCACTCCTTATGTGGTAGACAGGTTACCTAGTGCTTACCACTCCCACTGATAAGCTAGAAGGCTTCCCTCCAACACAGAAAGGCTTGGGGGGCTCAGAAGCTTACATACAGTCCTGGATACAGCAAATCTGTATCTGGAACACTAGTTACAGGAAAGGTAGGAAACAGGCTTAAAGTTTTTTTTTTTTTTTTGTTTTGTTTTTTTTTACAGAAAAATAGCAAAAACAGTAGTAAAAATAATTCACATGCATTGTAAGCTTTCACACTTGCGTAGGTAGCAATATTAGACCAAACGCAGTTTAAAAAATGCAATTAAATTAAAAGGGACTAAAAGCAAGTACAGAGTTTATTAGGTAGAATGTGGTAAAGAGATGGGACTGGGGGAGTGTCCCAGATCAAATCTACAGTGGGGCGGGAAACAGAAAAAGCCACCAAATGTAAACAACAAACCAAAAATAGGGAGGGTGGGTGAAACAAAACAGTTTCAACAGAGATCTAAGCAACAACTAGCAGTACAAACTCTAAAACCAAAAAAATATACTCAGCACTGTTTATTTGCAGATCAGTGTCTCAGAACAGTAAGACAGTGCGACAACAGTTTCAACAGAGATCTAAGCAACAATTAAACTCTGTAACCAAAAAATATATGCTCAGCTCTGTATATCTTCAAATAGTCTGGAAGTTAGACATTTCAAAACCTGGTATTACAGACAGATTCAATGCCTTACATTACTAGGTCTAGCATACAGAGGAAGGTGCTGTACCAGAGAAATTTGATTAAACACAGCGACCTAGATGAGTGCTTGGGTAGGTTCTGATTTATGTTCAGAATATATAATGGGATTTATTAACATATAACATAACATAACATAACATACTTAACATGTTATGGAATTTTATTACCTGTTCCTGGAGAAGGGAGACATCTTTAAATTCAATGTCTCATCATAACAAAGTATTCAGTTGGGTTAACCACAATCCTTAGGGATGATGCCTTCCTTGGGGTAGGGTGGGCTGCAGAGTTCAGTGCAGCAACAGTAGGAACCCACTGTCATCTTGCTTTTTCTGCTGTGGGTTTTTTGAATCCGGCCCACTTTATTTAACCATTATAATAATCTCTTAAAAACAGGCATTATTCAATATATTTACAACTTCTATGTATTTCTTTCATTAAAGAATAAGAATATTCAACATCAAAACCATCTGTTTTTGTTTCTTTCAACTATACTTACCATTTTTGCAAAAAATTTGAAATTTAAAAAAAATATACCTTTAAGTAAGGCAATCGTTATTATAAATTCAACAATTAACCATGTATATAGTCAACATTATGTATGCAAGCAATATCATGAAAAAAAATCATCATTCTGAAAAAAAGAAAAAAAATTATATGTTACTTCAAAAGTGACTGCTTTGTGGTTGGATCTTACCAGGAATGATGGCACTGTAGGGATGCTGCAGTGGTTATTCATGTTGGTTAATACCAAGTCGAAGATATTTTCACCTCTTGTGGGGGTGTCAAGAAACTAGTCCAAGGCATTTGCACTGACAATATCAAGGAATCTCTGGGCATTTGTGTTTTGGCATGAGTATTTCTTCCAATCTACGGCTGGATAGTTGAAGTCACCCAGGATCAGGGTAAAAGGTTGAATATTGATAGATTCAAAGAGGTTCAGATAGGTGTTGTGGGCATCTTGAGTCAGAGCTGGAGGCCTATAGCTAGCTATGTTTTGAATATTGGTCTTGTCAGTTGTTAACTGCACCTGGAGTGTTTCATGTGCATCATACTATTTGACCAGCCTAGAGGTATGTATGTCTTTTATATATATTGAAACTTCACCTCCTTTTGTTTTGCTTCCCACAGTTTGGGGTCTGAATGAATGATAGGATGAGTAACAGGTTTACTATCAGTATCTTGAACTTGCCTTGTGTGAAACTTACATGTCCGGTATTCCAAATGTAGAAAACCCATTAGTTGACGGTGGGAATATCAAATACAGATGTCCGAGTGCGTAACGGCATTCGATACAATGCATTCGACCATGACATTCTCAGCCATATGTAGTCTGGCAGGTGGTGCAAACATAGGGGATATTTAAGAAGAACAAACAACAAAAGAACAATTGGCCAGTAACTGCTGAGGATTCCACAAAGCGAAATGCAATTTAGCGCTTTCTTTCACCTTTATTATAAAACGTGAACTTCATCAGAAAAAAGTATATAGATATTTCCTATTGAGATCACGGGACAGTGAGGATCGGGAGATTTACCTTTTTCCGCATTGTAGTGTGATCTTGGAGTTGGAATACATAAATGGAAGGGGTGCAGGGGGGCTTGCCCCCTGCAAAAACATGACTGTCAGCTTTGTGCAGTACGGATCTGGTCCGTACAGACTGATGCAAAGGGGACATCAGACTGCAGAAATTGAATTCGATTTCACCTGCATTGGTGTCTGATATTTCACCCTACTAAGTATTCCAAACATTGAACATGTAAACTTCATTTTGACAGGTTCACGTTCTGATGTTCAATGTTTTGATAGTAAGCCAAGTATCCTGGTATGGCTAGGGTGTTCTCCACAGCTTTGAACCAGGTTTCTGTGACTGCACAAATGTCAGCTTTTTCCAAGGTTAAGAATGTTTGCAATGAGTGCAGTTTCATGTTTAGACTCAGCATTTAGCAGCATGGCTATTAATTTATGTTTTGATGAAATGTTCATGTTGGTAGTTTTGACCTCATGGCATTACCTAAAAAAGACACTATGGGGGAGACAAGAGCCTTGCCCAAGGCAGGCAGAAACAGGCCATCTCTGGCAAAGCATCATGGTTTGTCAATCATGTCACCCCAGGCTGTCAGGTACTGGATCCTCTTGTAATGACACCAGAAACTAAGCCAATTGTTAAAGTCAATCATTTTCTGTTTGTATTGAGGCATCATTCTGGGTGATGGTAGAATGCTGCTTAAGGTTAGGAACATACCTGCCTGGGACACATATTCAGTGAGCTCAATCATGTCTCTCTTCATGTAGTCCTTGGAGGTACATCTCAAGTCATTCACTCCAACATGGACTATGACAGAGTCATAACAGCACCTGTTGAGAGGCGAGTGCAATGGTGATATGGTGGATTCTGGCACCCGTCAAACAATTAACCGTGACTTTCTCGTTATCCAGCCTGGTGAGTGTCACACCTGTTTGTCTCATAATGGAGTCTCCTATGACTAATATGTTGAATATATATTTAGGCCTTATTGGCTGTGAGACACAGGTGTGTGGACTATGTGTGGAGTGTGGTGTGGTGGGCAGTGGAGTTCGAGAGCTCTTATGCCTCGGAGGTCTCTTTTGATTGGGTATGCTTTTGTTGAGGACCTCCGTATATGTGGGGGTGTATTGTGTACTTGGGGGTGGTGTTTGAGATGTGGTGTTCATGTTGCCAACCTTCTCAGTGCCAGATATACTGGTTTGTAGGTGAGAGATCAATGACACCAAGTGATTGATGTATTTGCATCTCTCACAAATTGTGTTAGTAGGTGGTAGTAGAGGGTTGTCCGTGTACATGAGGCAGTTGCTACAGTGTCTCAGGATACCCATATCATCCAGACTGGCAGGATAAAATGTAGGAAATTGTCCAAACATATTTGTTAGAAACTGAAAGAGCTAAGAGCATAAAGGGAGGAAGTTCTATGAGTAGTACTACTAGATGACAATGCAAGTGCTACTAAAGGAAAATTGGTAGCTGGAATACCTCAAAAGGGATAAAAACCGTGCAGCTGAAGCTCTGGATGCAGCAGACCTGTATCTAGACTATGCTACTCAATTTTAAGGTTAAGAACACAGTAAAAAAAAAATCACAATGAAGTACAGATTAATTTACTAGTTTACTATCAGTATCTTGAACTTGCCTTGTGTGAAACTTACATGTCCGGTATTCCAAATGTAGAAAACCCATTAGTTGACGGTGGGAATATCAAATACAGATGTCCGAGTGCGTAACGGCAGTCGATACAATGCATTCGACCATGACAGCTAGGACAGCTGTTTATCATACAGACCCAGGTTGATAGTAGTCTGTCATTCGACACCCATGTAGCTAAGTAGTTTAGTTAGACCTTCCTACATGCCCCACTTATCATTGAAGGGATTCTTCTATAGATCAAGGGAGGTCATAGTCTCCCACTCATCACTCATCAGACCAATGATTGAAATACAATGCCCCCCATGAATGCGTCGATGACGACAATTGCAGCAGCTATGAACCTATGAACCTATGAACATTCTCAGCCATGTGTAGTCTGGCAGGTGGAGCAAACATAGGGGATATTTCCTATTGAGATCATGGGACAGTGAGGATCGGGAGATTTACCTTTTTCCGCATTGTAGTGTGATCTTGGAGTTGGAATACATAAATGGAATGGGTGTAGGGGGGCTTGCCCCCTGCAAAAACATGACTGTCAGCTTTGTGCAGTACAGATCTGGTCCATACGGACTGCTACAAAGGGGACATCAGACTGCAGAAATTGAATTCGATTTCACCTGCATTGGTGTCTGATATTTCAGCCTACTAAGTATTCCAAACATTGAACATGTAAACTTCATTTTGAAAGGTTCACTTTCTGATGCTCGATGTTTTGATAGTAAGCCAAGTAACCTGGTATGGCTAGGGTGTTCTCCACAGCTTTGAACCAGGTTTCTGTGACTGCACAAATGTCAGCTTTTTCCAAGGTTAAGAATGTTTGCAATAAGTGCAGTTTCATGTTTAGACTCAGCGTTTAGCAGCATGGCTATTAATTTATGTTTTGATGAAATGTTCATGTTGGTAGTTTTGACCTCATGGCATTACCTAAAAAAGACACTATGGGGGAGACAAGAGCCTTGCCCAAGGCAGACAGAAACAGGCCATCTCTGGCAAAGCATCATGGTTTGTCAATCATGTCATCCCAGGCTGTCAGGTACTGGATCCTCTTGTAATGACACCAGAAACTAAGCCAATTGTTAAAGTCAATCATTTTCTGTTTGTATTGAGGCATCATTCTGGGTGATGGTAGAATGCTGCTTAAGGTTAGGAACATACCTGCCTGGGACACATATTCAGCGAGCTCAATCATGTCTCTCTTCATATAGTCCTTGGAGGTACATCTCAAGTCATTCACTCCAACATGGACTATGACAGAGTCATAACAGCACCTGTTGAGAGGTGAGTGCAATGGTGATATGGTGGATTCTGGCAACCGTCAAACAATTATCCGTGACTTTCTTGTTATCCAGCCTGGTGAGGGTCACATCTGTTTGTCTCATAATGGAGTCTCCTATGACTAATATGTTGAATATATATTTAGGCCTTATTGGCTGTGAGACACAGGTGTGTGGACTATGTGTGGAGTGTGGTGTGGTGGGCAGTGGATTTTAAGAGCGCTTATGCCTCGGAGGTCTCTTTTGGTTGGGTATGCTTTTGTTGAGGACCTCCGCATATGTGGGGGTGTATTGTGTACTTGGGGGTGGTGTTTGAGATGTGGTGTTCATGTTGCCAACCTTCTCAGTGCCAGATATACTGGTTTGTGGGTGAGAGATCAATGACACCAAGTGATTGATGTATTTGCATCTCTCACAAATTGTGTTAGTAGGTGGTAGTAGAGGGTTGTCCGTGTACATGAGGCAGTTGCTACATTGTCTCAGGATACCCATATCATCCAGACTGGCAGGATAAAATGTAGGAAATTGTCCAAACATATTTGTTAGTAACTGAAAGAGCTAAGAGCATAAAGGGAGGAAGGTCTATGAGTAGTACTACTAGATGACAACGCAAGTGCTACTAAAGGAAAATTGGTAGCTGGAATATCTCAAAAGGGTTAAAACCCGTGCAGCTGAAGCTCTGGATGCAGCAGACCTGTATCTAGAATATGCTACTCAATTTTAAGGTTAAGAACACAGTAAAAAAAATCACAATGAAGTGCAGATTAATCCGTTATAATTAAAAGACCAGAACTCACAGTATGAAAAAAAAATACAGTTAAACAGCAATGAAATGCAATAAAATGCAGTTAAACAATAATGAATTGCAGTAGAGAGCAATAAAATTTAGTTAATCAGTAGATTGCTTTAAAAGAGTAGTTCACAATCACAACAGTAACGGACAGCAGAAATAAAGCTACAATTCAACAGAATACTGTCATCAATTTAATGAGGCTACCAACAAGCAGTAATAAATATGGCAAACTAAATGCAGTTGAACTCCTAAGCACAAGCAGCAAAATTAAGTAGGAAGAGGTACAGTTTTTTTTTAAGTAGAAAGTGAGGAGACAGAAGATAATAAGATAATTCAAGGATGAGAAGCTAAAGGGGTGGGCTTTTACGAAGTTCCACTATAAACAGTAGAATGAGCGGATGTAATATGACTGGGGGGAGTGTTCAGTATGAACTTTATACTAGAGGCGCGCAACTCAAAGCCACCAAGCTTTAGGACCACAACAGCAGCTGGGTGGCCTATCTCACTGCAGCTTTGAACAGCTTGAGCAAACAAGTACAAACTGGTTTTAAACACTGGCAATTAAAGGCAGAGAAACAGAAACCAGCCAAATCATCCAATCAAAATAACATAGTGTTGCAGGAATGCTTCTAGCTAGATAAAACCAGACTGATCCTCGAAACAGCTAGACTTCTCTAGACAAAAGATTTTACTACAAGTTCCAAAGGTCACAAATAGTAACAGATATTCAGCTCTAACAGACAAAAAAGGAGACTAAAAACAGCATTATCGGTGTGTACTCAGACAATGGTCACCAAAGAAAAAAGGGAGTCTGTATGCAGAAGGATTCTAAAAGGATCAGTATAGCAAAGTGGACTGCAAAGGCAATCTAGTAACACTGCTCTGAACTTGGCTTTCTGGTCCATCATCATCATCAGCAGCAGCAGCAGCTGCAGTAGCAGTATAGCAGGTGACTGGAACCCTTGTGGGAGACTGTGGACATAAGTGCCAATTTCCCATGTGTAATGGGACCAATATGCAGAAGTATTTTATGATAAAGAATCTAATTATATATGCATGGTGTAGTGCAACTGTAGCTGGCACTGCTACATTATAACTGAGATTCCTGAATGCACCCTAGTACCACAGCTCTACCTGTATATGGTCTCTGGTACTGCAGGCATTTAGTCTGCCTGGAGCACTAGTGTTGACATAACGGTGGGACGGTAAGTCACTAAAGCTGCCTGGCACACAATACTAGCTATATGTCAGACCTGAAAATTCATTCATGACAGGTGAAAATGCATTTTGCCTGTCTGACATGACATGAGGTGCATGGTTTGGGGCTGAAGAAATGAAGTGCATTTGAAACTCACATGAAAAACTACATTTCAGATGTCTTGGAAACTGAACCTTAAATATATTAATAAAATGTTATCTCACAAGAGCAAGGTCCTCCAGTGCTCCCCCAACCAGCTTCTCATGTCTTATAATACACATCCACCTCCCTGTGAGAAGCAGTACTGCAGGCAGATAGACTTTACACCAGTTAGTGCCTGCAGTACCAGGGAATACACACGAATGGAGCTAAAACTCACACTTATTCACTCTTTATCTATAATGTACTACACTGTTAAGTACTACATTTCCACTAACATTCAGTGCCAGTGGAAATATTGTAAGTCCAATCCTTTTGCTAGCTATATACCTGTTTTGGAATGAGATGTAATATTCTGAGATTCCTGATTTATCTATGTGGTTTAGTAAGTCATGGTACAGTTTTACAGTCCTGGACATAATTAACTCAACTGGAATCCAGTCCTAGATGTCACCAAACAATTTCATGAGGAAGCTTTACCTATAGATCACATTGTCCCCCTGCAAGAAATAAAATGAAATTAAATGAAATAAATGAGATACACTATTTAAAAGCCTTTTTACAGGTAGGTTGTATTCCTCTCCAACCATAGCCACTTAGGCACTAGTGAACCCTGAATTAAAGCCGTGTTGTGTTATTTGTAGGAGTTGTTGAAAATTATTTAGAGGAATTGTCAGCATATTGAATGAATGTGCTTTGATGTGTGGCCTTATGGAGATTATTAATAAAACATTGAAAGGTAATGGTCCAAGAATGGATCCTTGGGGAACACCAGTTTTGTTAAAGAAGTATTGTGACAGATTATTTTGCCATCAAATGCATCGCTGTCTATTTGTTAAGTAGTTGGCAAACCATTTTAGAGTAGGAAGAGAGCATCCTAGTGTTGATAATTGCTGTACTAGTTTCTGAGGTGATACTGTATCAAAGGCCTTAGATAGGTCAAGTAAAATGATGGAAGTTAGATGGCTTTGTTTAAATTTTCTATGAAAGATAATAGGGCAGTGGAGGTACTTTGTGCTGGATGGAAGTCATGTTGGATGGGAATAATGAGATTGTTTTTGATAAAATGATTCAGAAGTTGTATATTAATACACTTTTTCAGTATTTTAGATAGAGGGGATAGGATAGAGATGGGCCAATAGTTAGTCAATTCATTGTTTTTCCAGCTTTGTGCAACTGTATTACAATGGACTTTTTCCAAAGATTAGGTACCTCAGATTCTGTAATGAATCTATTAATCATGATGCTAACAGGGTAGGCTATTGTGTCAGCTAGGAGTTTTAAGTATTCTGATGGTAGGTTGTCTGAGGACAGGGAGCAGAGTTTTAATTTGAGGAGAAGCTTGTGTATTAGAGAGGTGGGAATAGGTTGAAGAGTGAAAGTAGGAGTTGTTGCAATGGGTGTAGAGGATTACTGGTTAAGAGGGTTATCAGTGTTGATGTTGCCATGTGCTATTTCAGGTGGTACAAGATTTAGAGTTGAGGAGAGATTTGTGTTTGATGCGGGGTAGTTTATTAGTTAAGGTATACTGTCTATGAAGTGTGAATTGAACATGTTAGCTATTTCTGATGGATCTTTGCCAAGAGCTGGGGAAGAGTTTTCTGTGGACCCTGGAGTGAAGAGTCCAGAGATGAGTTCCAAAATTTTGGGGAGTTATTATATCAGTTGGTTAGTTGTTGAGAGAAATACATTTTTATCAGCTATGACTAATTTTTTGGCTTTATTTTGCAGTTGTTTGTGTATGAGTAGGTTGGTGTCATTTTTATTTTTGTGCCAGGCTTTCCAGGCTCAGTTTCTACTTTGCATCATTTGTTTTGTGGCCCTAGTTAGCCAGGATGCATGGTTTACTTTTGTTCTTTTGGTATTGAGAGGGGCTAAGCTGTTTAGGGTTTCTAAGAAGATTTTGTAAAGTGGTTAATGGCATGATCTAGAGTTAGTGTTTTTAGTGAGGACCAGTTTAAAGTTTTTAAGATATTATTGAATAGTGGTTGGTATAAACTGGTTAGATTTCTTGATGTTTTGTAGGTACATAGTTTAGAGTCCTCTGGAGGGGGTTCTGTAGGTGTAGGCTGGTACATGGTCACTTAAGGTATTTGGGAGAGTGTTGGAGCTGGACTATTTTTTGGGGATCTGATACCAGAAACAAGTTTAGGGATGTGCCTAAGTGATTATTATTTTGAGATCTGGTAGGAGTAGTGATGAGCTGTTTGAAGCAATGAACGTTAATTCTATTTGTTGGGGAGTGAGAGATAACAGTTTGCCAGTTAATGTTTAATTCACCCATAATGTTAGCTTTGTTTCTTTTTCTAGTGTTGTAATATTTTTGCCAGGTGGTGTATAAACTACTACAATCCAGATTTGTTTAGACTTATTTACTTGTAAGGAAGTTAGGAGTATTTCTGCATTATTAAAGGAAGGGACTGGTTTTGAGTGGGGAGAGATAATATAGTTGTTGTGATAAATTAATGCTACCCCACCTGCTTTTTTGCTTGGTCTGTCATGTCTCAAAATGTTGTATCCTTGTGGAACTATTTCTGTATTTTGAATATGAGGCTATAACCAAGTTTCAGTGACTGCTACTATATCTTTTGAGTATTGTGTAAGCCATGAGTGAAACTCTGTAATTTTATTTCAGATACTGTGTACATTTATTGTTATAAGAATAATATTTTTAGAGGGGAGAGAATGAGTAAAGATAGGTGATTGTGTACGTCCATGGTTGGGAAGAATATCACCAAAATGGGAAATTTTGAGGAGATGGTTGACAAAATAGTAAAAGAGGATAGATTTAGATGTTAGCTTGTTGATTGTGTAAGGTAATTGGTTAAATTTAGTGTAGGTGGAAAAGAAATGGAGTCTGCTGAGGTGAATATAGTGATTTACAATTACAATTAGGCTGGCATTGATATTAGAGAAACTATCAGTGTGAGCGATTAAAGAGGAGGCTTGAGTGGATGATTTTACAGGTGGATGTAGAAGGGTTTGAGAGATGTATGTTCTGTCAGCATGCTAAGTGAAATGATAAGAGATAATATGAGCATGGCTGCGTGAGGGGGAGAGAGCATATTGCTGTGAGGTAGGTTTTGTGAGTTGGGTGTGGAAGTAGTAAAAGTATAAAGAGAGATAAGCTTTTGTAAGTAGGTTTAGAGGTAGTAAGAGTAGAAAGAGAGGGAGAGGAAATATTAAATAGTTGTAGATAGGCTAAGTAGTAGAAAGAAGTTGTATTAGCAGTTATAGATAGGAAAAATATCTTTAAGAGAAATTATGTGAAATACTGGGTAATAATTGTTATACTGTAGGGGAGGATGAAGTGAGATTGTAAGGTTGCATGTTTATTGGATAATGAGCTGAGGGAGTGGTGTAATGGTGATTATAAATGCACTTGATATGGGGGTGAGTGGGAATGGGGAAGGGGAGGGGATTGGAGGGAGCCCGAGCATAGCAATGGGGAATGGAGCTGGGCTACACTAATCAGGAAGAACATGGGAGAAAAGCAGTCAATAAGGTGAGAAGTGAAGACAAAGCATGAGGTAAAGATTATACAGGGAGAACAGAAGAGACCTTTGCTGGAAACCAGGGGAGTTCAGAGCTGATAGCAGTTAGATATCCATGCATACACTAAAAGTCAGATACTAGGATTGTGCTAAAAGAAACAGAGGCACTGCACAGATAAGATTATGTTTTTCTAACAGGTATTTATGGAAGGAGGATGAAAAGAAGACTGTGTGAAATGTAGTAAAGGGGGAATTATGAGCTCTTGTGGTATGATACAGAATTAGTTACAATACTGGAACTGCAAATTACAGTTATGTTACTTAGATGTAAATTGCTACACTTGGGTGGTATGAGGTAGCTTTTAGGGAGTAGGATAGTCAGATGTTCTAATTGTATTGGCTTATTTCCATTCTGATGGTCAGGATAGTGGCAGTGAACACCCTTTTGTGTTAAGGTTTGCTGAGATAAGGCTGTTAATTCTGCAAAAAATGAAGAAATGTAGGTTAGAGGGAATGTGATTAGGTAGGGTTAGGGTGAAAGAATAGGGAGAAAATGAGGTAAGCAGATTGCTTTACACAGTTACAGGTATAGAAAATGTAAAAAGGAAAAGAATATGAGAGACAATTTGATGAAACAGATGGAAATAGTAGGACAAACACAGAGAGTAAGGAATAATTCAGGTTACAGTACAACAGCAAAATCCTTCAGTGAGCAGCTTTAAGTCTCTAAACTTGAGATATGTAGACAACCATAACTCAGTCACAAAGAAATACCACTATACCTGCAATATAATAGGAGAAGATTAAAAAAAAACAGCATTATGCAAAGGTCTTTAAAAATCTAAAACTGTGTACTTGAGAATGTGTATAGCCGTAGCTCAATCACAAAGCAATAAACATCAGATACTGTTTATAGGAGCTCAAATTGCACACTACTAGCATGGTAGAGGTAGCTAGTAATTGCCTAGGCAGAATGCATTAACAACATCAAAAAATAATATGTTTAAAGGACGCTGTGCTAGCAGCACAAAAGTCAAAAAGAGCAAGCGCAGAATAAGTTCAGTTCATGTATTTATAGTAGTATCCTTGATAAAGTACCTAACATATAATAGTATAACAGAGCAAAAAAGACAACCTGCTGCTGCTAATACACAAGGCAGTTCAAGGAAACAGCTGTAACTATAAATAAAGTATGCTAGGCAACATATAGATTAACTGGTATGTGTATTTGAAAAATAAAACAGCCCAAGTTGATCACTTTTTAGACAAAGGAGCTAACCAGGCAGAGTATGGTGCTTGTTCTTAAAAGTATTCAATTGCATTTAGTCTGCTGTATTTATTACTGCTTGTTAGTAGTCTGATTAAATTGTGACTGTTATTCTAATCCTTTTGGTTTAAGTACTTGGGCTTCAGGCCTGTTGTTTTACATTAGGAAGGTTTGTGGTCTACACTCTTGTGGCAATAGAGGTAGCTTACAGCCTTCTAAGTTGGGAATTGCTGGTTAAAGGGTTAGTGTGTCTGTTATTCTAAAAGTGTCTTAGGTCTAGTTTAAGCATTTGGGGTTCAGGCCAGTTATTTTACATAAAGAAGGCTTGTGGTCAACACTCGTGTGGGAGGAGAGCATAGATTCTGCCCTTCTGAGGTGGGAATTGTTGGTTGAAGGCTTATTGTGCCTGCTTATTTGAACTATTTCTTTCTAAAATTGGTCCATCTTGTTTGCTGCAGCATAGACTATATTAAGACTTGCTGAATCTAGCTCTGTTTGTATAACTTGAACACTAAACCAGGCCATCTTTTGTTGGAGAAGTTTCCCCTGCACCTTAGTGGTGGGAGTGTGCAGTTAAAACTCATGTGATTAAAGGTTGCTGGAACAGGGCTTAGTTTTCAGATTTTGTAATGGTTAATTGATTAATTTGTTTAAATCAGTTTGCTCTTGTTTGCTGCTGTTATAGTTAAGTGTGCATCTATTCTCCTGTATTAAATCAACCTAAACAGAATTTAAACATCTTAGCATAGTCTGGTTACAGGTTTTGCTGTATCCAGATCTGTTTGAATGATTCCTGCTTTTCCTGCTACACCATCATGTGTTGGCTGGGACCTGCCTGCACTTAGTGGGAGTAAGTGAACTGGTTGGAACTGGTTTGGCATAGGGTGTTTAGCTAAGAGCTCAGAGATAAGGGTTGATTGATCATTTCCTAGTGTTTATATTTTACGTTAATTTCTGTGGAATTTATACCCTGTGTTTGCATGGGTCTGTGCTTTTTTCTCATTGTGCACTACCTCTGTGCTGTTGTAACCCTTTGCAAGGTATCTCAGCTGCATTTTTCCCTTACCATCACTCCTGTGTAAGTGAGGCCCTCCCTTGCATCTACTTTATTGATTTTATCCAGCCCTACTCACAACATATCCCTGACCTCTTCTACAGATCCTGACAACCATGGAGGGACAATTTCTTATGGTTTCTCTTGCTAATCTGGTTGATATGGGCATCCTGAGGCAGTGTAGCAACTGGCTCATGTACACGGACACCCTCTACTACTAACACCTAGAAACACAATGTGTGAGAGATGCAATTACATTAAGAACCTAGAATCCTTATTGTCTCAGTCACAAGCCAGTACATCTGGCACTGAAAAGGTTGTCTGCTCAAACACTAAGAACACCACACCTCTAACACCACCCACACCTGTACAATGCACTCTTATGTATGCAGGGGTTCTCAACAAAAACATACCTGAACAAAAGAGACCTCCCAAGCAAAAACACACATGCACATCACAACCCACACCACCAAGCACCACACATAGTACACACGCCTGTGTCTCACAGCCTCTAAGGCCCAGCCACAAACCCAACATACTAGTCATAGGAGACTCTATCATAAGATAGACAGATGTACCCCTCACCAGGCTAGATAAGGAGAAAGTCATGGTAAGTTGCTTGCCAGGTACTAGCATCCTCCATATCATGCACACTCTCAAGTCTTTTAACCACAGGTACTCTTATGACTGTATCATACTCCATGTTGGTATGAATGACTTGAGACGTACCTCTCTGGACTATATGAAGAGAGACATGATTGAGTCCACTGAATATGTGTCCCAGGCAGTTTGCCTTAATAATGTTGAAAGAACATCTTTGAATGTACACATAGGAGAACCGTATCCATGAATTCTGTCCCACTGACTGGACTAAACGTCGAACAAAACAGTGAACGTTGAAATTTCCAACCGCTCCACACCTGAAACAAGTGCTACCATGAGTCAAAAGGGGGGCGAGATTTTGTTATTCAGAATATCGGTGTTCACGATTTTGAGCAGTTGCAACTTAGAGTTCGCGGAAACTGTTTCAGGGATGTGCTTGTTGAAATTATGAACTGTCCCAGGCATGTATGTCCCTAGCTTTCAGCAGCATCCTACCATCAACCAGAATTATGCCTCAATACAAACAGAAAATGACTGACTTTAGCAATTGGCTTAGTTTCTGATATCATTCCAAGGGGATCCAGTACCTGACAGCCTGGGAGGACATAATTGACAGACTACAATGCTTTGACAGAAATGGCCTTCATCTGCCTCCCCAGGGCTACAGGCTTCTGGCAAAGGGTCTTGCCTCCATAGTGCCTTTTTTAGGCAAAGTCATGAGCACAAAATTACCAACATAAAAAAATTCTCCTATATGAAATGTAAAGATCACGCTGCTAAATGCTAGGAGTATTAGCATGACACTGCACTCACTGCAAGCACTTCTCAGCCTGGATGATACTGATATTTGTGCAGTCACTGAAACCTAGTTCAAAGCTGTGGAGAGCACCCCAGCTTTACCAGGTTACTCATCCTACCATACTTTCAGACCCCAAATGGAGAGCTACAAAGTCAAAGTTGGTGGAGTTTCAATTTTTTTGTCAAAGACATACACACCTCCAGGCTGGTCAAACAGTATGACACACAGGAGACACTTTAAGTGCAGTTAACGTTTGACAAAACACCTATTCAAATCATAGCTAGCTACAGACACCCAGCCATGACTCAGGAGTCCCACTCTACCTATCTGGAACTACTTGAATCCATCAAGATTCAACTCTCTACCATGATCATGGATGACTTTAACTACCCAACTATAGAGTGGAAGATCTATTCTAGCCCAAACATGAATGTCCAGAGATACCTCAACTTCGTCAATGCCAATGCATGGGATCTGCTGGTTGACACCTCCATGAGAGTTGACAATATCCTGGACGTGGTACTAACTAACATAAGTAGCCACTGTAGCACCCCTACAGTATCATTCTCCTTGGTAAGATCTGACCATAAAATGATCACTTAAGTCACCATCTCCCCAATCCCCCTTTCTCAGGGTGAAACAAAAAAACTTTTCCAAAGCTGACTACAATTTCCTGAGATCAGCTATAAGCAGCTTCACAACTACCATCCCTTCAATTGGAACTAGCACTAATGTCCAAGACTACACTAAAAAACTATATCAGCACCTACATAGCTGTATGGACACAGCAATACCTGACAGAACCAAATCAGCTTTCTAAAGGAAGAGTAAACCTGTTTGGCAGACAGCAGCAATAAACAAACTTTATAATAAAAGGGAAAAAATTGCTGTCCAGGACCAAGAAGGAGCAGGTGCCAAGTTAGAAGCAATCTTTCCCTTGTCTGAACAAGCAAATAAGGTCACTGGTGAAATCCTCTAACGCTAACTTCAAGTCCAAATTGGCCACATCCACTAAGGACAATGACAAGGCCTTCTTCACATACAACTGCAATCTTAAAGATATAACCAAATCTGCTCTAAACTGTTGGTCAAGAACATCCCATACACAAAAGCCATAGATATAGCCAACCTGCTGTCAGGCAGGTTCAGTAAAAACTTCACCTTCCTGTTCCCCCCATCAGTAAACCAGGACATCCTCAGCACCTGTCCCCCCTTATCACCAGTAAGCAGATCTTTAATGCCCTTTCAAAGACAAAAAATACAGTCTCCATGAGACGTGACAGCATCCGTGCTGTGTCTTACATGAACTCAGGCATGAGCTCTCAGCTCCATTAGGCATCCTATTCAAATAAAGCCCAAACACTAGCTTCTTCCCAGCCAAATGGAGGATAGCCACTGTCACCCTCTACACAAAGGTGGAGTTTCCACTGACCCAGACAATTATAGGCCCATCAGCTTAACTAGCCTGATCTGCAAGGCCATAGAATGCGTCATCATGGACCTTATAAACAAGGATAATGGCAACCTCCAAATGGTTGATCCCACACAGTTTGGTTCTGTCAAAGGGAGATCATGCCTGTTAAACTTGGTCCACTTCTTTAAAAGAGTCACCAAAGGCATGGACGAGGGGAAGACAGTGCACACCAACTACACTGACCTAGCCAAAGCCTTCAAACCTATTCCCCACGTGGGTAAGATAGATAAACACTCCCAGCTAGGCATCAACCCATATATACCAGATGGGTAGCTAATTGGCTCACTGATAGAACCCATTCAGTCAAAATAGGGGAAGCCACCTTTAGCAGTAGACCCATAACAAGCTGTGCATCCAAGGATTGGTATTGGGGCCTCTACTGTTTGGGATGTACTTTTCTGAAATGCAAGTCAAAACCAGTGGTCTGTGACTGACCAGGTTTGCAGATGACAGCAAGGTGGGTGTTATCTTAAATTCCCCTAGTGATGTGAACATCCTCCAAGAGAGCCTTACCCAAATTAATGAAGAGAAGCATGTCCTCAAACTGAATGCCAAGAAATGCATCATAATCCCCTTTGGGGAAAATGGTGTCTCCACTAATTATCACATTAGTAACAACATACAAAGCACACGATCAGTTGGTAGGGACTTGGGCACCCAGGTTGATATCAATCTGATTTTTGACCAACATGTTGCCTCCATTATACGGAAGGCTTTGTACATGGCCCACCTCATAAGTAAGGGTATTTCATCCAGGAACAAGGAGATGATAACATTCCTGTACTCCTCCCTTATCAGACCCATTATCTAGTACAATGCACCCTTTGGCATTTACCTTGCCAAGCACATGCGGCAGTTGGAGACCACAGACGTTCCTGACCAAGAAATTCCAGGGTCTCAAACACCTATCCTATACAGATAGGCTAAAAGCCCCGTCCTTCTACTCAGTCTCATACAGACTGCTCAGAGGTGACCTGTGTCTGGCATACAAGGCCATCTCAGACCCAGCCTTGATTTAGTTCCTGCATATCCGTACGTCAGACTCCACTCACGCAACCTGCACGCAAGGCCTCAGCCTCATCTGTGACATTAATAGACCTTTCTGACAGGACAGATTTGTCTCCCAAAGACTCCCCTGTCTATGGAATATACTTCATCTCGATGTCAAGCAGAGTACCTCACTAGCCCTCTTTAAGAGGAACCTGGGTGACTGGATGGGAAACAGAAAATACACCACTGGGGTCCCACCTGTGTCCCTGCTGGATAGGGGAAACAGGTGCTGACTTTGTGGGAACATGGGCAAAATTATTGGTTAGGCTTATACGGGCCTCCAGGCCAATAGCCTAGAATGATCCTATGAACCTATGAACGTATGTAGTAACAATTTAACTAAACGAGCATGACATTAACATATTGAGTAGAAGTGAGCAGTTTTGGAGTACAATAGCTCAGGCATTCTTTCAACTATAATAACAGCACAGACCCGATAAAGGATAAAAATATATGATGTTCAGTTAGAAGTATAAGTATATATTATGACAATTTGCAAAAACAGTCCTTTTAGGAAGTTTGTACAACATATAAAATATTAAGCAATTAGTACCTGTACACAAAGAACATATTAGGCGAAGAAAAGAAAGTAATAACAATGCATCAGACCACAGACTCTTATCAAGGACCTTCCACCTATTCATCCATTTTTCGGTTTATCATTTACAGGTTTGCAAGGATGCTGCAACCTATCTTTGTAACGAGTGGGTGCAAGACACTGAAACCCATTCTGGACAGCATAAAGCCCTACCTCAGAATACATGCGCACGTACATACACACACACACACACACACACACACACACACACACACACACACACACACACACACACACACACACACACACACACACACACACATAGACACACACACACACAGACACACACACTCTACATATAAAACCTGTGGGCAATTTGCAGAATGCATGTTCATCTGGGAGATGGAAGGCAACCAAAGCAACCACAAAAATCCATACAGATGCAGAGGCTGCCATCCAGACTCTGCACAGGAGGTATTCCAGCCAAGAACTGAATTGGAGAACTGTTTATTATAAGGCAGCAGTGTTATAAACCATTCCACTGTGCCACACATGAAGTATTTCAAAAATGACATTTATCACAGGAGTTAGTACTTCTGTTTAAAACATAGTAAGTGGGATTCTCAAAAGTGTTACACTGCACTACTTTAAAGCTTTTTTGAGTAATTAAGGAAATGTAGCAAACAAAATTCATGTTTAATGGCAGTTTAAGTGCATCTTGGTTCTTGAATAGTTTTCAAATCATGCCCCCCCCCACACACACACACACACACACACACACACACACACACACACACACACACACACACACACACACACACACACACACACAGTCTTTGGACTACACATAAATGTTCATATACTTAAAGAAATTTTGGATTCACCTTCCCTATTTAAGATAATTCAAACTTGCATTATATTCCACTGATATCCATACCCATTAATTGCAGCTACTTGACTGTATGCACCTAACATATCCAATTGTGATAAAAAACAGACACAATAAAGTGTCCCAACTTGATTTACACAACTGCACACTAATACTGCAAAGCCAGACTAACTGCTGTTTAACCTGATCATGACTATAAAAGTCAGCCATTCTTATTTTTGACAGTGCATGCCACAGATGTCTGATACTGGGAAAATTAAAACTTATTTTACCAAATAAACTCAACAAATGAGAGTATGCTACTTTCATTCAAAGACAAACCTGAGCTAGCAGTCACAGCTACTTAGCTCAGTACACCTTATTGGATTTTTTTTTATATTACTGATAATTAAACATTTTTGTACAACAAAACAGTTCAATAAGGATGTTCAGTATGAAAACAAAAAATAATATAATCACATTAAAATCAAAATAGATAAGATAATACACAATCAAGTTACGGATAAGAAAAAGGAAAAATCATTACATAAAATCTAAACTTAAGCCATAATATATCAAATAAATTCCAAACATAAACATCGCAATAAACAAAAAGAAAACAAAACAGAAAACACTTTTAAATTATTCAACTTCATTACCATTCCCAGCCAAACTACTACTTATTTTTTTTAATAAAGTTGAACTTTAATCCATTTTTGAGATATTTTAAGCCTATTCTCTATCAATACCTGTGCAGCAAAGCTCTGCAGTAAGTTTTAATATTAGTAGTTCCAAGAATATCTCTCTTCCAAACAAAGGAATTCCTGATCCATCCTCCTAACAATAGCATGATAGTTTTCTCAGTGGTGGTCCAACCAGCCACCACACTTCCTAATCCCAGCAAAACTGCCATTTCCTAGGTACTTTCTTTTCAAAAATAGATTCCTATGATTTAATAGCTCCTTCCTGACATTGCTATATTACTCTATATTCCCAGAAGAGTTCGACCATATCCAGTGCCTTTGTCCCCACACCTCCAATATGTTACGTCTCCTAAAGTTCCAACTTTAGTCAAATATAAAGGGATTCTAAACTATCTATGCAGCCACCTCATATGATAGTCCCATACCTTTGGTAGAACTTTTATTTTATCTGTTATTTTAAAAACATTCTCTCCAATTATACATTGATAGCTGAACCTTTTCCACAATCTCCCGTTTAGCCATTCATTTTTTCACATCAACAATATGTTTGCCCTTATTTAATAATTTTTATAAACTTCCACATGACATTCTATCTAGTCACAAATATAAGGGATCCAACATCCAACTTACTTTGCTTTCCACCCTGACTCTTTCCCCTTCAAACCCCTACACTATCCAACCAGTTCTTTACAATCTGTTTTAGATGTTCAGACTGCAACCAAACTCCTCCTGGTAAATAGTATCTCTCCCTAAAATGAAAAATGCCTCCGTTCGGCCCCAGTATTAGGTCACCTACTCTTCTTACTCCTTTCTCTTGCATCTTTTGCAACAAAAAGTATGACCCTGTATGATAAAGATTGGACCATTCCAAAGATCACTCCAAGATAGAGTCACTAGATCCCTTCAATTCCGTAATTAGGTTTGCCAACATGGCTTTAGCTTGAGTCTCAGCCTTAAGAGGAAACATAGACCTCTCCCTAATCTCTGTATCAACTTACAAGACTACTGGAGCTGCTGCTGGAATTGCACAAATACAAAAATCAGGCAACCCCCAGCCTTCTGCCTTTTGTTTACATTGTAATTCTGCCTTTGTAATCATGTATCGCTTACTCTTCCAAACAAACCTATCAGAAATCTATTGTATTTTATGTAACTGACTCTTCTTTAAATGACATATGACTAAATAGTGACAGATTTATACAAGTTTGGGTAAAATCATGATTTATATTAAGTTAATCTTCCACAACAAAGAAAACACTGTGGAAGACCATTTGGTCCACAGCCTTTTTATCTCCTGAAATAACTCATCATAATTCTGGTCTATCATTTTTTTTTTCATTCTCTGCTATTTCAGTCCTTAATATTTAGCTGAGGTTTTTCTTATACTTTTCTCCTCCTCAAGTAAACCAGAAATGGTCCCCACCCTTACTTGCGCTGCACTGTCTTAATCTAATTACATTCTAAACCAGCTATTTTTTAAAACTTTTCAAAAATTCTTGTAACACTAGAGAGGATAAGATCTAAACTTTGGGCAATCAGCATACAATCATTAGCACATTCTAAAAAAAAAATCCATTTGCATTTATTGTCTTTAAAAACATACACACTTCTTGTGCCAATGTTTCTATTGTTAAAATAAATAAAATAGGGGACAGGGAACAAGTTCATTTCATCTCTCAACTAACCTAAATATTGTACATCAAATTGCCATTAATAAGTAATTGTACCTTTGCATTTTATCCTATGGTGAGATCCAACCCTGAAACCTATTTCCTATTTCCTTTTCCTATAAAACCTGAAACAAAAAGGGCCACTCAGTGGAGTCAAATTATTTTTTACTGTAAAAGAACACAAGCCCAGCTTGATTCTAATTGTTTTTCTTTACCAAAGCAAAAAGTATCTTGTTAACTAACAATTACTTAAAGCAACACGGCCCTTCTCTAATAAACCCTGGTAATAACCCTTGTAGATGTGTTGCCAAAATCTATGATAATATCTTAGCATCAAGACTGAGCTGTTAAATTGTGCTGTAACTGACCAGCAACTGTCTAGCAATTGCCTATCACTTCTACCCTTAGAAATCAGTATTATATTGGTACCTTGTGAAGAGTTTTGGTATAATTACCACCACTGTTCCCTCATTATATAACTCAAATGAACACCGTAGCAGTTAATCTCAAAACAAATGGCAAAACTCCACTGTAAAACCATCTCCACCAGGGGAATTCTCCCTCTTCAATGATTTAATAGCATCAATAACCTCATTTTCAGAAATATTAGTGTCCAACCTCTCCCTATTGTCTTCTTTTAATTTCATTCATTGACACCTAAAACTTCTATCCCTTTTAAGATGTAATTCCTCCTACAAAAGCTTAGAGCTATATAGTTCACTAAAGAAATACATAAAAATACCCTATATTCCTGATTTATCATGAATCATCCTGCCTTCCTTACATTTAACAGCCAAGATCAGAGTCTTTCTGCCACTAATCAACTATAATTGATAGTAGTTTCCCCCATCTTTTCCCCCTTTTGTCCACCAAATATCCTGTATCCTAATTAAATCTTTTCCTAACATAATGCTTTCCAATTCTACGTTGGTTTTCAATTTCCACAAATCACTTACCTTTGCTATTTCGATTCTGTCTGAGTTTTCATTTTCTAATTCTCTTTGCAACCTTTGTAAATTTTTTTCCAACTGTTTAATTTGGCCTGATTCCTGTCTGCCGATGCCCCTTCACTCCCATTAAATGTCCTTGTAATGCACCCCTGAATGCTTCCCACCAATTCCAGACTCTATTACTTACACCTTATCTTCGATTTTAGTCATCGATTGCCTCAGTTAACCGATGCCTTCCATCCTATTTAAATTCTCCCCTCTCATAACTAAGATTTCTATCTCCATCTTGCTGTGGCACTACTAAACCATGGGAGTAAGAAACGTAAACATTCATATGGTCAGAAAGACATTTTCCCAATCTGTGAGCCAATTACCTGAATAATACTCTTACCACTTAATAATATTCTATCTGCACTACTCACCTCTTTGTGTTCATCCCTATGGAAAGAATATGCAAGCTGTTCTGGATGCTGCAACCTGCTAACATTCTGCCAGCACTCTTTACTCTCCCATTTTGTTAGCGCTTGTGAAACTTGTATATAGTTTTCCTGACATTCATATTCCTATCTCTTTTTTAGTCTACTGCAGAATTAAAGTCTCCCCCATCAGTAATAAATCACATTCTCACTTAAATAGCTGTCACTGAGTGTAATACACTTTGAAACACTTCTGTAAAATGACTATTTGGAACATATATAGCACCCATTTTCACTTTTCTCCTTCCATTTCTATAACAACCATGACCCATGTACCTTCCAAATCATCCTGAAGCTCCTTTACAGTCAACATCATCTGCTTCCTAGCAAAAATTGCCACTACCCTTTTCTACCCTCTTGTCACTGTAGTATAGCCTTAAACCTTAAAGGTGTGAATCCCTGACGTAAGTGCCTCCCTCCTCTTAAGTTTAAGTCCCTGTAATAAAATTACATCTTATTTAAGCCACTTTAATCTACTCCATATTCTCCCTCACATGATTGGGTGACAAGCTCCCCTAAATTCCAAGTAACTAACTTTAAAACCTTTCCTTCTTCCTTTTTCTCTTCCCTGGCCTTATAGACCATTTTCTACCCAGGTTAGGTCTATAGAGACCCTTGGATCCATCTTGGATACATGCCCAGCTCTTTGAGCCAGGAAAACAAATGGAGCTGTGTTAGTGATACTTGTAGCATTCATGGGTCTCTCCTCTGCTCCCAACTCACATTGCTACAGTTAATATTCCAATAGACCTCCCCTTTTCATTTACTGTATAAACTTTCAAAAACAAAAACACTCTTTAACTTTTGGGGTTTTTTTTGTAAAAACTGGACTTATTCTAACCCTCACCATATGGGCACAGGAATATAAAATAAAAAGACAAAACAAAATAGTATCAGTCATCACTTATGAGCATTTCCTATACAATTTTTAACCTAACTTCAAACTGCAAGTACAAAGGAGGAAAGGACACAGGCCCACATTAACAATCATTTCAAAAGTCAGACATGCAGCTATTAACCTGTGACAATGTCCAAAATGCACATTGAAACTCTGTACTCTACTTATTTTTTATTAAACCAACTTATATTTGTTTTTTGATCAGATTTGTAACAAGCTGAAGAGTTTATATTCCCATCATTAACTGCTTCTAGCCCAGTACCATTTCTGCAGCAATTCTTCTTCCATCCGTTTACAGAATATATCCCATGTATCTACAAAACATTCCTCTTACTCCACCTTCTGAATTTCCCCAGATGTACAATTGTCCGATTTTGCAGGAGGTGTACTGGACAAACTCAAAATATTATAACACCAACCCATAGTACTAGAACAACACAGAATAACATGCTGAATTTACTTTATTCCAAAAAAACAGTCGAGCACTTTCATTCCATTACTACAAAGGAACTTCATCAGAACTTTCTCCAATAGAATTTCCCTAGTTTAAGTATCCCCACATTAGTTTACTAACAAAGGATCAATATGACCAATCACAAAAATTACATAAAATAACATGTTATGTAGGAAAAACAAGTAGAAAGTTGAAAACCAGAATTTATTGCCAGTGAGTTGCCACTGTTGCACACAAGAGCAGCGGCGGTTAAAGAAGGCTAAACTATTCGGGCTACCTAAATTCCACTCTTCAAATTTTCCCTTATAACTACTTTCCTAGAACTGTATTGCTGATCTAACCAGCGTATCCTATAAGTAAAAAGTTCATCTCTACTTGATTCCCAAGTAGACTATTCTCTATCTGTAAAGCCTAGCACTTGCTCCTACAGTACTTGCACCTTGATAAAGCACTTTTATTATAGATAGTACCCCACCAGCCTAGAACCCACATCCCTCTGAGTCTTTTGTAATTTTTTTTTTATCTATTACTTCTAGCATGTCGAGGGATCAGTTGCTAGTGTCCTCTCCTGCTCAACTGGTGAACCTGGGAATATTGAGGCAATGTTACATTTACCTCATGTACACAGACAATCCTCTCCTTCTCCCACAAAACACAAATACATGCGAGAGATGCAACTATACGGCCAAACTGGAGGCTGAGCTCTCTCAACACAGGACTGGCAAGACCAGACAGGAGGAGAAGGAAACCACACACACTACATACCCAGTCACACATAGTACCATCACAACTTCAAATCATACACATAATCACACAAAGACATACTCAGAGGCTCTGATCAAAAATCTACCAAAACAGCAGAGGCCACCAAAGCAGACACCCAAACTACCACCACCTCAGGACCAAACACATGCAACACATAGACCACACAGTCAGAGTGTCAAACAGTCACAGCCCTTAAGGCCAAACACAATGCCAGACACACTCGTCATTGGTGACTCCATAGTCAGACACACTGACGTCCCGCTCACCAGACTGAGTAAGGAGAAGGTCACAGTAAGCTGCCTGTCGGGCGCTAGAATCCGCCACATAACGCAAGCACTCAGGTCTCTCAACAGCAGGTACAAGTACGACTCAGTCATTGTCCACGCTGGTGTCAACGACCTGAGACGTACCTCCTTGGACTACATGAAAAGAGACATTGAGGAGCTCTCTGATTATGTAGACCAAGCAGGTATGACCCTGACCTTGAGCAGTATCCTACCTTCACCTAGAATTATGCCACAATACAGTGATAAGATGATCAGCTTTAATAATTGGCTTAAATTCTGGTGTCATTCAAAGGGGATCCAATGTCTGTCTGCCTGGGATGACATGCTGGACAAGCCACGCTGCTTCGCAAGGGACGGCTTGCACCTGTCACCCCTGGGCTTCCGGATATTGGCAAAGGCTCTTGCCACCGCCATAGTGCCTTTTTTAGGCAAGGCTCAAATTCTAAACCTACCACCCTAGAACACAAAAAAGGAAAAAAAATAAGGGTAATGCTGCTCAATGCCAGAAGTCTCAATCTCAAGATGCACGCACTCGAGGCCCTTCTCAGTATGGAGAACATCGATGTCTGTGCTGTGAAAGAAACCTGGTTCAAGGCTCTTGAGAGCACCCCAGCACTATCAGGTTTCACCTCATATCATGCATTCCAGCCCCAAAATCCGGACAACACCAAAAAAAGAGGGGGGTGTCCATATTCATAAAGGACACCCACACCTCAAGGTTGGTGGCAACGCACGATGCATCAGAGACCATCCAGGTGCAATTAACCATAGGCAAGACTGCTCTGCAATTTGTAGCATGTTACAGGCCACCCTCTCAAACTCAGGAACCTCACATGGCCTTCCTGAAAACACTGGAGGGGATAAATGTATCTCCAAACACCATCATACTAGATGACTTCAACTACCCTAATATAGACTGGGAACACTACTCAAGCCCAAACTCTCTAGCCCAAAGGTTCCTGGAGTTCATAAACTCAAATGCCATGGAACAACTAGTCACCATCCCCACAAGAGGAGAAAACATACTTGATCTCATCATCACAAACATGGGATCACAATGTTCAACACAGGATGTATACCCCTCACTGGTGAGATCAGATCATAAACTAATCTCGCTGGAGGTCCTCATCCCGCCCCACCTGAAATAAAAAGACCACAGTGAAAAACTTCTCAAAAGCCGACTTCACACTTCTAAAACTAGTGTGGTCTCCTTTAAGGCCCCTGAGCCAGTGGTAAACATTACTCAAACCGCTGAATCACTTACAAATGCCTTCTACCAGCACCTACAGGACTGCATGGATCAAGCAATCCCAAACAAAACAAAGACTCTTTGTACCAAAGGCAAGCGTCCAGTCTGGTGGACCCCAGCCATAAACAAGCTCTACAACAAAAGGAGGAAGCTACTACAAGATAGAGCAAAATCCTTGCAAGGTAAGACACCTTTGATCATTATAAGTAAAAAACTAAGAGCTCTCATAAAATCATCCAAGGCTAATTTTGAGAGAAAAATCGCCAAGGACACAAAAGACAATCATAAGGCCTTCTTTAGCTTTGTTAGAAACCTAGGAGGAAACTCCCAGATATGCTCAGAATTAGTCCAAAATGATGTGAAGATTACTGAACCTACACACATTGCCAACATACTGGCTGACAGGTTCAGTGCAAACTTCTCCCCCCCCAAAAGGAGAGATATCTATACCAGAGGATTGTAGTCCCCCAAACATCTCCAACACCCAGGTGAGAACTGCTCTCTCCAAGGCAAAAAACACAGCATCCATGGGACTGGATGGTGTCCCCGGCTGTGTGCTCCACAAACTCAATGAGGAATTAAACCCACAGTTAGGACAGCTGTTTAATCTTAGCATCACCTCAGGATACGTACCCAAGGAGTGGCGCACTGCGACTGTGGTCCCACTTCACAAGGGCGGTGCCTCCACCGACCCTGGAAATTACTGTCCCATTAGCTTGACAAGCCTTATCTGCAAAGCCATGGAGAGGATCATAATGGAACTCATAAATAAAGACATAGGGAACTTGCAGACTTTGGATCCAACCCAGTTTGGCTTTGTCAAAGGCAGATCATGCCTTTTAAACTTGGTTGACTTTTTCGAAACTGTCACCAAGGCCATTGATGAGGGAAAGGCAGTCCATGCAGCCTACCTCGACCTGGCAAAGGCCTTCGACACAATACCCCACTCAGGTATCATCGAAAAACTCATCAGCTTGAATGTAAACCCATACATCACAAGATGGGTTGCAAACTGGCTAAGTGACAGAACCCACAGGGTCAGAGTTGCTGGAGCCATGTCATACTCAAAGCCTGTCACAAGTGGTGTCCCACAGGGCTCAGTCCTGGGTCCACTCTTGTTCGGCATCTACTTTTCAGAAGTACAAGCAAACACAGGAGGGTTATGGCTGACAAAGTTTGCAGATGACTGCAAACTGGGCGCCATAGTCGAAAACACTTCTGACACAGATATCCTTCAGAAGGGCCTCACAGAAACGGATAACTGGTGCCAGAGCCATGGCCTAAAGTTAAACACCAAGAAATGCATAGTCATACCCTTCGGGAAAAACAAGGTTACCCCTAGCTACCATATAGGTGGCAATCCACTGAGCACAGAAGAAGTCATCAGGGACCTAGGGACCCAGGTTGACACTAGCCTTTCGTTTGACACTCATGTTGCTAAAGTAGTCAGGAAAACCTTCTACATTGCCCACCTGATCATGAAGGGATTCACATCTAGATCAAGGGAGGTCATCGTCCCCCTGTACTCATCACTCATTAGACCTATGATTGAGTACAATGCCCCATTCGGAATGTATCTGACCCGACACCTGCAGCAGCTGGAAAGGCCCAAAAGTTCCTCACCAAGAGGATAAAGGGTCTCAAAAATATGTCTTATGCTGCCCGACTGAAAGAACTCCAGCTCTATTCAGTCTCATACCGCTTGCTCAGAAGTGACCTGTGCCTGACATATAAGGCCATGTCAAACCCAGATTTGATGAATATGCTTCACCTCAAAAAATCTAGATCCCTCAGAACCACAAGGGCGGGAGACTTAAACCTTGACACGGTTATTAATAGAATGTGCTGGAGGGACAGATTCATCACCCAGAGACTCCCTATGCTGTGGAACAAAATCCCGGTACATGTGAGGCAGAGCACCTTGCTGGCCTTGTTCAAGAGGAATCTTGACCAATGGAGGGGAGATCGCAGATATACCCCAGGGATTACTTCAGTGTCACTGCTTGACAGAGGCACAGCAAAATAATAGGCATAGTTTTATTCAAACTAAAGGGATGGCGAAAGCCACATATCTATGGGCTAGGCTTATAAACGCCCTTGGGCAGATAGCCTAGTATGAACCTATGAACTTATGAACCTATTATGAACATTGGTTAGATATACGGAATTAAATGCTTACAGCTGCACTATATAAACACATCCTACAATCTGAAGACCATAAATTTAAATTCTCAATTTTGGATCAGGTATATAAAGATTTCAGGGGCTTTGTGACTGATGAACACTTAAATCGGGGTGAATTGGAATGGCAATTGAGATTGGATGCCACAAGTTATTCGGGTATAAGTGATTCTATTTCTATAAGTTCTGTTTTAAAATTAAGATATTTAATGGGTTAATTTTGTTTAGTGTTATATTGGTTTGTTGTTATCCTGTGGAAGTTCTAGAGTGGTTAAAAACTCAAAATGTTCCCTGGGCTCACTTGATTGTCCAAATTCTGCATATCTCACTTATCCTAAGGTTCAATGTCCCCCCCCACCCCATTTTCAGTATCTT
Organism: Protopterus annectens; assembly: GCF_019279795.1. Taxonomy (NCBI): domain Eukaryota; kingdom Metazoa; phylum Chordata; order Ceratodontiformes; family Protopteridae; genus Protopterus; species Protopterus annectens. The sequence goes on along the minus strand of NC_056727.1, from coordinate 16,265,902 downwards.
CCCTGTCCCTCTTAAGTGATTTATTAATTTCCCCACCATCATCTTCCAAACATTGATCTCTCCCCCACTGCTGATTTGCAGTCCACACCATAGTTGTGTAAGTAGCCACATTAAGCATGCTCCGAGCTGTAGCACCTACAGTTTTCTTACCAATTTTCCTTTTTACACAGCATGACTAGTTTTTGACCCAGTGGCCCATCTGCCTGCCAAAATTATCACAGTCCACTGCAGGAAAAGTAAAACACAACCTTTGACCATCTGCAGTTGCAATAAAATCTGTTAGGTAGTTTAGCCAACAAATAAAGCCTTAGTTTTCAGTTCCCTCCTTACACCTACAAATTTAACCTGCTTTCAATACAGGACCTTAGACTAATCCTGATGGCATGTACTACATAGCCATTAACTCTTGCACCGTGCAGCAAATGCCCATTGTTATTGCACATTGTTATGTATCCATTCCTTTTCTGCGTATGAGTGCAGTTTGAATATCATTTATCTGGGAATATGCACCATCCCCTTTCTTTTCCCTATCTGATGTATCCTAGCTACCTTCCAGTCCATCTCTGTAGGAGCATTCATTGCCAGAAGAAAACTGCTATACAAATAACCAAGATCTCAATCCTCCACTGTCTCTGATATTCCAGAAAGTCTGATGTTACCACATCATTGTGAGATTACCCACTTTGTCTTGTAAACTTTGTATCTCTTCTCCAGATATTCTGTTATCTGCTGCTGCTTGCCATTCACTAAACGTCTATCCTGCAGATCTACCTGCATTTGTTTCAGATCTGCTTGGATAGTGCTGATGCAGTCTTGTTACATACAAATCCAGTCCTGTAACCCTTTAGACTCAGTTTACACAACTTTCAACACAATCATCAGTTCAATCATCAGCTGCTTATCAGAGTCATCCCTAACCACTTCTCCAACAATCAGAGTTTCCATAGATTTAGTCACTATAGCTTAAAGCAGAAACTCTTACAAAACATCTCAAAGGTGAAGCACTTTCACCATGAGAGCAGATGGAGTATTGAAGATCTAATCCTCAATGATGGACTGCCAACCACCACACCTTATCTGATTTTGAGAAAACTTTGGACACAAATCAGGGACATACCCAAAAAAACAATCATGGATAAAGGCCTGGAATCAGTGGGTGGCAATTGCTAGAACATTTCTTTTCTTTTTTTGCATTAACAAGCATTTTGTGTGAAACTCAAATCTCTGTCACCATTTAGTAACTGTAGTCCTAAATAATTTGCCAGAAAATCAGATTTCCTTAGGAGTACACCAAAAATAAATGCAAAATCAGGTAAATCCTGAGATATCTTGTATAGATGAAAGCTCTGTTTCACATAAATATATGCAAATATTCCAACTTTGTTTTCAAACATGCAAATTAATCCTGGAAAGTCAGATGGTTAATAAAGCAATTGACCAGAGAGTTAACTTCTTTAATCAACAAACAGCCACCATCGTCACTCAGCACAGTTAGAGAAATTTTGTCTTGCAAACCAAATCTAATCTGTGATGATAATTAGTATCCCTCAATCTCTTAGTGCCAGAACTGGCGACAAAGCCACAAAATAATGAGGGACAAAGCCCCAAATCAGAAATAGACTTTAAATATTTATGTTTTATACTTAAAAATAGCTAGAATAACAGCTTTTTGCATCAGCATGCATTTTCTGAATGAATTCTGAAAATTAAAATGTCTGTCATCATTTATTGACTGCAAACCTCAGTGATTTGCCACAAAATCAATGATATTATGATGTATAAACCAAAAACATGAGGCTAAGTCAGGGATATTCTATGAAATCAGGAGCAGTTTCAAATACATATATACATATATATATATATATATATATATATATATATATATATATATATATATATATATATATATATATATATGAAGACTAGAGAATGTCGAGTTACTGAAAACTCGAATTTCATATGGTCGAGACCATATGATCCAGTTTAGAGAAACCTGACATTGAAGAAAAAATTATAAAAAATAAAACAGTAATAAACATCGTTTTTGTATGGGGGCAAGACCCCCCTGCACCTTTCCTACCTGAATATGTGATGTCCGTGATTGCATTGTAGCGAGGAAGCAGGAAATCTACTGTTCTGCGCTTCTGCATACAGCGTGGAATGGGAGATTTCCCTTTCCCCACTGTAGTGCGATCTCAGAGTTGGTATATTTAAGTAGGGGGGAGGTGGGGTGGCATAGCCCATCACATGCGGGGTTGTAGGGGGGGGCTTGCCTCCCTGCATAAATGATGGGTGTGACTTTTTTTTTTGTGTGTGATTTGTTTTTTAATGCCGAGTTTCTGAAAAGTCGATCATATGGTCTCGGCCATATGAAAGTCATGTTTTCAGAAACTCGACATTCTCTAGTGAATCTATATATATATATATATATATATATATATATATATATATATATATATATATATATGTGTGTGTGTGTGTGTGTGTTTGTATGTATGTATATATATATATATATATATATATATATATATATATATATATAAGTGTGTGTATACTCACTTCATAATCTAGAAATACTGAAATATCGAATTTCAGTATCTCAAGACCATGAAGTCAAAAATCCAAATAACTGAAACCACAAAATCGCGAAACCCAAACTCCCAAAACCACAAAACCATGAATCTCAAACTCCCGAAACCACAAAACCACGAAAATACACAGCGCACACTGCACAACATATATAAACACAAACACACACACCTCCCAACACTGTACAAAAAGCAATACAAAACACACACACAACTAAACAAACACACACACGCTACACCCCCACACCCCCCTTACTAATATATACTAACTCAGAGGTCGCACTACACTCCATAACACAGACATCCCAGCACCACACTCAACACTAACACACTCACACTCTGACCTACCTACCCTAACCCACACATATAACATCCGAACATACTCACAAACATACAATCCCTCCCCAAAACCCTAAAATAAACAACACTCACCTAATGCGCTATCCATACCGCGGGTTTGACATTGTCGGATTCAATATTTCTGGGTTCACAATTTCCGTCCATTTGACTTTATAGGCTCAAGATTCTGAAATTTAATATTTCAGGATTTTGAGCTTATAAAGTGTTTATATATTTACATATATATATATATATATATATATATATATATATTTTTTTTTTACCAGGTAAGCCCAGTGAGCAAATTATCCCTTTGAAGGAGTGACCCAGGAGCATTGTCTAGTCAGAGTCATATAGTAGTCAAATGAAGGTGAAAGGAGTCAAACACTGTAAACTGGGCACAGGAAAAAGCACATTAACAGCTCAGACCTTTAACCCTTTGTGCTAGCTACTATCCGGTGTATTTCATGCAAATGCACATTCCTCCTGTAAAGCCAGATTTTAAAACAAGATAACAAGACTGATATTTTTTTTTCAGTGCAGTACTCTAATTAAATGAAAATTCCAGAGTCTGGTTTTAGTGAATAGAAATAAAAAGAAACACACACACACACACACACACACACACACACACACACACACACACACACACACAGAGTCACCCAAATGTGTGACTGTGTGTGTGTGTGTGTGTGTGTGTGTGTGTGTGTGTGTGTGTGTGTGTGTGTGTGTGTGAACTATAAATCAGAAAATAACTGCTCAATGTACAATGAACTATTTTGCAAGTCACCAGAATCTGAGTTATAAGCTTATTACAGGAGTCTTCTACAAGTGCTTGAATCCTAAGCACTCAGAATCCCCTTAGCCAGTGACACGAGCCTCTTGTAGTTCATATAGGATATTTTGTGCCCAAACTTGAATATGAGTTCAGGCAAAAAGCTGATGTACCTTACCCAAACACATTATTCAAGTTTGAGCAAGGAAAGTATGGCAACAGTAGCGAGTGAGTGGAGGAGAGTTTGGTTTAGGGAGCTAGACCGGAGTGTTAGGGATAGGAATTAGGATGGGAGACTTAGGGTTAGGGAGTAGGAGAGGAGTTTTAGGGCTAGTTGCAGGAGGGCAAGCTTTATATTTAAGTGGGAAGGGAGTGTAGGAGTAGGGAGCTATATAGAATTTGAGATTTGGAAGCGGGTTGGAATTTTAGGTTTAGGGAGTGATTAAGGGCTTTAGGTTTAGTGTGGCTGAGGTAGGGAACAAGGATTTAGATTAAGAACTGGGTGAGAGTTTTAAGGTTAGAGGTTGGACTATACGATTTAACAGAGTCAGGTACTGGGAGAGCTAAATATTTACATAACATTGAGCTGGTGTGAGTTAGGGCACTTTCCTTTTTGAGCAACTGGGGGCAAGTGTATTGCCAGGTAATACCACATGAGCACTTACAGTATATCCTGATTACAACTATAGTCAACTATAAATCTGCATATTGAAGACATTTAAAAAAATTAAAATGGCATACTTTATATTTTCAAATGTATACTAGCTGTAAGATAGAAATATGATGTGCAAAATCTACACATCTAAATCATGTTTGAAATTAGCTGATTTGCAGGACCTCAGAGTATGAACTGCTCATCGATGAATGCAAACTCTTGTAAAAATCTTAATTAAAAAAAGCTAAAAGAAAATGAAAATAAATCTTAATTAGTACCCAATTCAAATATCAGCAAATTTTACTTATGATGTGTACCCACAATTTGGATACAGGCATTACACTGAGGCCCCAACTGCCTGGTCTCAGGTGGATGTAAAAGATCGCACAGTGATTATCCAAAAGAGGATGGGAAGTGCCCCAGTGTCCTGGTCAAATTTCTTTTAGTCAGTATAAATATCACCTCAGGTTTTCACTGAAAAGAGACCACTGGTTTACTAGAACTAATCTAGTCAACAAGGTGCAAATAAAGTGCAAGTACAAAAAAATCAAAGTAAAATAAGCTTTGGCAAGCTTGTCGCTCACTGATATATATATATATATATATATATATATATATATATACATTCCTACATATAATTTCAAACAAATTTTGTTTTAAACATTGTTTCAACTAAAACAGAATCTGAATTGTACCTCACTGAAAAATGAACAAGGCAATGATTAAGATGGAAGTACTGGAAAAAATATGACTCAGAAGTCCTATAAAAACTTTTTTTTTCTTACATGACTAAGTTATTTGCACTCTAAAGATGTGACAGTGTGAGGGAAGACACTGAGGCTGTAGCCATATATGGACATGTGATATGAGAATAACAGATATCTTGTAGAGCAGAGCAGTGAAAAGGTGATTAGAATTAAAGAGTAGTGAACTTTTTAAAAGGAGCGGAGAAAATGGAAAGGCATATAAAACTAATTGTAAATGCCACCAAAAATATATTTAATAATACAATCATATGACTGACAAACATGAGATGGTGTCTTATTTAAAAGTGGGATAGACAGATAAGCAGAGGAGCAGTCACTGGCAGTTTGTGGATTTGTAGAAAGGTGCCCACTTCTTCAGAAGAAGAGTTACTGTGTGGGTTAGCCTGCAATGCCACTGAGGTGACATTGTGGACTTGGTTTTTGATTCAGGATTCCTGTCAACCCAAAGTAGAGTTGAATGATATTATGAGTCACTCAGGGCCTGCTTACATAGGTCAAAGAAATTTAGAGGGAAAGTAAAACAGCAAGTTGTATCATTCATGGAGAAGGCTAGACAAGTAACCAACAAAGGCTTTTGGCATTCCTATCACCACATGGTTTGACAGTTAAAAAAAAACGTCCCATCATTTTAGTCACAGGATTATAATTCACCAAATATAGCTATAGATCTTCGGTGAGCAATAAGTGAAAAAGAATCTACTAAAAGCATTACATGTCATAAAGTGTACAAATGAGATGGAAACATTTCAACCGGATTCATGCAGGGATAACCAATACTTTTCTTTCCCTTTGCTTTCTTTTTTATCTTCTTACCACTATATAATACAGACTTAATATCAATTATGTGTGTGGGTATGTTAGTGTGTGTGTGTCTGTGTGTGTGTGTGTGTGTGTGTGTGTGTGTGTGTGTGTGTGCGCACACAAAATTATGCAATGTGTCCTTTAACATGTTTTGCTAGGTACTAGTCTTCACTCTTATACATTTTAAAGATAACACCATCTTTCTTTTCTAGTACACAATAACAATCACATAAGAAATAAATAAGATATTTAGATGTTGGTACCTTGAAATCAGGTATAGTACAAGGTAAGAGTGTTTTTTTTTTTTTTTTTGCAGATTTGTATCTTGAGTGACAATACATGAGATGGGCCTTCTGTGTAAATATTATGACATTAGTTTTACATGATTTTTCTCTTTTTTTTGTTGTAAATGTATGAAAATTTGTTGAATATGCTTAATGAAATACCATGATTGTCTCACTGTAATACAAGTTTCTTTTTTTAAACTGTTAGCCTAAGTTTACCAACGTGATGGTGCAACCTTTCTGATATGAATCTATTGTTCATGTAATGCAGTTGTTAAATATTAATATTGCCTACTTTATATCTATCTATCTAGCCATCTATATATCTATCTATATGTGGGTCTACTGGAAAAGGATAACTGACCCAAATGTTGATGTGCACAAGATCGACCACAAAAGTTCGACTATGCAATCGTCAACACACTACTATGCATGACCTGAGCAAAAATCTCAATGCATGCAAAACAAACTTTCTGAGTAAAACATTGCTTTTTGCAGGTGGGAAGCCCCCTGAACTCCAGCACCCTCTGCTAATTATATATACTACAATCATGGAGAAAGACCATATTTCCCTACCCTGAGAATTGTGTGATCTGGGAATTTGTTGACCATCTGAGCAGTCGACTAAATTTTGGGGACTAAACAGATGTCGACCATGATTCTTTATGGTAGGTAGACTCACCAGAATGAACCCACCCCATAGCAAAACTACATCTTAATGAGGCATTCCACTGGAGGGGCCTGTGAAAATTAACCAGATACAATTCCCCGCAAACGCCAGCAGTAAATAATTTATGCAGCTAGGCGATTCAGAGAATCACTCTGCAGCATAGCTTCTCATGATCAGCCATGTTAATGAATGCAGCCACAATAATGTAGCCCCCCATTACAGTCAGTGGGAGAGATTATATTCCTGGTAAGTGCCAGAATATCTGGCAGGGAAGTAGTAGTAGTGGGGATGTGTGTGTGTGTGTGTGTGTGTGTGTGTGTGTGTGTGTGTGTGTGTGTGTGTGTGTGTGTGTGTGTGTGTGTGTACATGTGTTTGCCAGTGAGTGTGCAAGTCTGCAAAGTTATGAATGTGGTGTGTGTGCGCATCTGGGTGGTCACAGAAGGGGAGTTATTTGGGTTACAAGGTAGTGGCAGAATATGTGTGTAGGGGGATGAATGAGTATGTCAGTACGACTGAGTGTGGTGAAAGTGTGAATGTTTGTATGTGTATGTGTGTGTGTGTGTGTGTGTGTGCGTGCGTGTGCGTGCATGTGTGTGTGTGTGTGTGTGTGTGTGTGTGTGTGTGTGTGTGTGTGTGTGTGTGTGTGTGTGTGTGTGTGTATGCTTGTGTTCATGTGTGTTGGGGGGTTGCAGCCATACCTCACAAAATCTTCATTCAAGGCTTTCAGTTAAAGCCAGTAACACTGGAGGAAACACTGTCCAGCAACACAGACACTTTTTAAATATTACTATAAACCATCGAAAACATTAATAGAACACTAGTATTTGCATCAGCAAGCATTTTGTAAACAATACATGTACGAAACTTTGATGTCCAGTTTAACTAACTGTAATCATCAGTTATTTTACAATGGATGTGATAGACATAATACAATATCAGGGACATTCTGCAGAGCTCTGGATGGTTGAGAGGTGTGTGGACCTTTGACAACACAATGCATGGGCCACTGGAGGATCCATCCACCACTACTTTTACTACCAACTGTGACATAGCTCAATTCAGAGACATGCAAATTAGCTGATAATGAGGACTTCCTCATTGCAGCTAAACGGGTCTTAATTACATTTCTTGTCATCATTTAAACTGCAGCTTTTTGGCCTCTGAAGATTACGTGAAGGACAGAATTTTTCCTGATTTCCCAGTTGCCTTAAGTGCTTATACATTTGACTTGTTTTATAGGGTTTAGCAGCTAAATGTGTAATCTTCTTTAGAAATAATAATCCTCTGGAAGAATTATTGTTTGATTTTTTAAAATGAAAATACAGTGAATAGACAGTGAATCAGGAATTCAGTTGTTGACTCTTTTTGGCTAGAAAGTTTAAAAATGTATACAAAATGGCACAAGTGCATAGTGTTAAGCAATTAACATTTAATAGCTGTAAGACTACAGTTTCTTGACATCAGGGGAGTTTTGTTACTGTCATGTAAGTTATCATTTTGCATGTTTAAATTAAGGCACTATATAGCTCCTGATCTCCAGCTGCAGCACAGAACAGTACCCCCTCTAGCTGCAGGGGTAGAAGGCTCAATGCAGTCTCCATCAGAGGGCTGCTGAGCGTGCATCTTATAGCTGCTGGGAATAACATTAGAGTGATAAAGGTCATGCTTGTTGTCAGTGACAAATACATAATAAATTATGTTTTCTCAAGGGCTTCGCAGATAATTACTGAAGCAATGTCAAATTGCAGTTTAAATAATGGTGAAGGAAGATGGTTAGTGTCATTGAGATTTTCAAGCTATTTGAACAGCACGGTCTGATAAGTAGAAATACAATGAGGTAGTCTTTGCTACTTTCTTTGTATGAAAAAGCAAATAAATAAATGCTTTATGAACATGTATAAGCCATTGCAGTACATCACAGGAGTTGTATTCATGATCATGGATACATATGGTTCAAGATAGACTCTTGTCACTGCTTATATGCATCATGCATAAAAGCACCGAGTTGTAATAGTCCAACACCACATTGCAATAGTATGTACAAATGAATAAAGCTGTTTTTTTTGTTAGTCAGCCACATGCTTTATTTTCATAAAAGAATAATTCTGCTATCCGAAATGAATAACAATAGTTTTGACAAAACTAGTTACATGGCCAATATTCTCTGTCTTTATACTCCATAGCTGAATAATAACTTACATATATATGGATTTTGTAATTAACAAAAATGGCTCAAAATAGAGAAAAAAAGATAATAATAATAATAATAATAATAATAATACATGATCAAATGTAGCAAGAAAATCAATGATTCACCATCTCTCCCTTTGCTTAAAAGATGAATAAAAACCTTGACAAATTCCAGTGCTTTCTCAGTGACTAAAATAATGTCTCTTCAATTCAACATATCATTTGTACTAGAATTTTTATTATTAAACATTTTATTTTTATTCAACTTTTACAATTAATGCATATGTTTCTCCCCAAGTAGTCCATTAAAACATGTTAGGTATGGAAGTCTAAAGGTGTATTCATATTCATAGGGTTTGCATTTTTACAAGGCCAAACTGCAAATACCACCACTATGCCTTTATATAAATGTCATCTTGAGCCGAGAATATGAAAGTAGCATGGGACTGAGGAAACATGACCAGAAGCTTTTGAGCTGTAAGTTCCTAAAATAGATTAAAACTGGTCTGGTTATATGTGAGTATAACAGTTTGATTGTAAGGGAGTGATTACTTTTGTCTATTTTCAGAACTGAAACCTGAGTGCGTGCTTGCAAAATCTTGCATATGTTGCTGGCTCTCAATTAAGGAAAACTGCACTCAGCACAGTTACATAGAAATGAATTTAAAAGAGATATAAGGTATTATGTACTGAATGTGCATAGAGCCAGTGCTATCATTTTGGGGGCCCCCAGCAAGTTTAAAGTTGGGGGCCCTCCCCATAAGATTGTAATGTGCAACCACATTGCTGTCATGCCCCCCTTCCTGTCAAGCTCACCCAGCACCATTTAACAATTCCTGTACAGTGTTACTCCATTCAGACTATTACAAAGACTTGTAGTGCCAAGGTACACACTCTGACTGGCATTTAGTACCATTGTTACATTATGACAAGCCCCTTTACCACAGCAAGGTAGCCACTCACAGAGGTACACATACACACTGACTGGCATTTAGTAGCATGCCGTTACATTACAACAAGCCTCTGTACATCATCAAGGTAGCCAGTCCCACAGAAGTACACAAAAACACCATCACTGACTTCCATGCACAGGACATAGACGTACACAAGACAAAGGCAGCACTACAGCAAGATTGAACACTGACTTCCATACATAGGAAACACCCACATAAGACAAATACAGCACTACAGCAAGACTGAATAGAGACACCCACACAAGAAAAAGACAGCACTACAGCAAAACTGAACACCCATGCAGACTCCCACTTACAGGACAGAGGCACCCACCCAAACAGGACAGAGATGCAGAAGACCAGGAGAAAGTACACCAAGACTGAACAGAGGCTCACACAAGACAAAGATGGCACTACAGCAGGACAGAACTGAGACACCAACAGAGACTCCCAAACAAGATGATGGCAGCAATACAGGAAGACTGAAATACACAAGTAGCATTAGGTAAACTGACCCCATCACGCAAGACAGAAAAACCACTGCAGACGTGCAGAACAGTCACATTCTAAAGGCACACAGAACAGCCATGGGACAGACATAGAAAAGACTTTAGACACATAAGAGATACAGGAAAAGCCAAGGGGATTGCAGAAATGGATGTAGACCAACTCAAACCCAAAGAAACACACAAGACATTCAGTAGAAGGCCATAGGGATTACAGAGCCTGAAGCAGATAGTCTCAAACCTAAAGAAACACACAAGACCTATGGGAGAAAGCCATGGGGATTACAGAGCCAGAGGCAAACAGACTCAAACCCAAAGATAAACAGGCAAAGTCAAAAAGCACACAGATGACATATACCAGAGTGTCATTTACCTTCGATGTTCAGTTAGCGCCTTATCTTTTCTGATTGCTGCAACTATTAGTGCCATATGAGCAATTTGCTCTTCCTGTGCTTCTGTCCTTGCCTCATGACGAATCCTCCCACTCACAGCTGTCCTGGCCTCATGATAAATCCTGTTACTTACAAATGTCCTGCCCTCATCATGAATCCTGCTACTCCCAACTGTCCTGGCATCACAGTGAATCTTGCCACTCCCAACTGTCCAGGCATCACAATGAATCTTGCCACTCCCAACTGTCCTGACTTCATGATGAATCCACTGCTCCCAACTATCCTTGCCTCATGATGAATCCTAGATGCCCTTGCCTCATGATGAAGCTCGTCTGTCCTAGTTGGCTTTTCCTCAACAAATACTGTTGCTTTTCATCCTTCTTGTCCTACTTGGTCTTACTTGCTGGAGTTAGCGAAATCAGTGAATCCACAGCCCATTATACAAGCCAAGCTAAGGTGATTCCAGAAATGTACTGCCATACAGCATTCTAAAAGATTACATAAAAGGAAATATGAGCATATATATATAGAATATTACTGGTATCCTAAGAAATATCTTCCAGACAAAGTCTTCAGTGAGGCTAACTTATGAAAAGCCTTATCTCTCCTCATGTTCACTTCGGAGCACAGCTAAGCCTGAAAGTCTGTCCTGACTCACTGATGAATGTAGGTATGTCTTTGTGAGTTTCAGTTTAGAAAAGCTGCATTCTGCAGTAGCCACTCTAACAGGTGCAGTCAAATAAATGTGCAGTGAAACATAAGTATTTATATAGATCTCTCGTAAATGGATGTGAATGAGGAAATTTAACACACTCATTGGTGGTGATGATTCAGTATCAATCATTCAACAAAGGCTGTTTTAGTTCATGCCCAAGTTCAGAGTCATCGATATTACAGTGGCCACTTACCCTGTCAGTCAGTTGTTCTTTTAGAGCCTTGCACTGTTGGATCAGTGTTTCTTCTGCAACTTCACTCAAGCCTTTAATATTTGATAAAAATCCAAAGGCCTTATCAAACTCTGAAAGCTACTCAAACCAGTCAATAAATTACTGTATTGTTGTGTCCAGCAGCACACTGAAGAACTCTACGCATAGTTTTACCATCTGATCCTTTACAGTCTCATCCTTGTCTTTATAATCAATGGAACACTTTAATTTCCTTTGCCTCTTTTCCTGAAATGTGGTTCCCACCTCCAGTTCTTCTGCTATCTTGGTGGTTTCACCCATGGCATGTTGAAATCTTGTCTCTCTCTAGTTCTTCAGCAAGTCCCTAGTGGACGCCGCCACTTTGACACATGTAGCGATATCAACAAATGGACTGCTGAACTTTGCTTGCATGATTTACCTCTGTTAGCACACAAATATCAAACCACTAAACATACAATGAATTTATATGACATAAGTTCCGAGCACAGTCCCCTTTCTTGTTGATATGTTTCTGCATCATTTGTATGTAAAGTTTCACCTACCTACTGTAATGCTTCCATGACTCACCTCAACTGAAATCGTACTGCCTTGGCAGATTCTATCCTCCATTCCCAGTGACTGCGAGATAGTGGCATCACGGTAAAGTTTATGTGTCATTTCAAGGTCTGCCATCAGCTTGTTGATGCTGAACAGAGTACGTAAATGTTCTGCAGACATCCAAATACCAACACTGCCTGCAGTGATGAATGTGTTCCATCACTAACTATAAGATTTAAATTATGGCAGGTGCATGGCACATAAAAAGCCCTTGAATTATTTTTTTTATCTGGGCCTGCACTCCTGCTTGTTTCCCTTTCATATTGCTGCCATTGTCATATCCTTCTCCTCGACAGTCATCATACATCTCAACCTCGTAGTGCAAGAAATCTGGACAAAGATCAGCAAAATGGGGGGACAAAGGCCCAAAAATAGGGACATATTTTAATTATTACTTTTATATGCTTAAAAGGTTGATAGAGTAACAGATTTGTTTTAGCATACATTTTCTGAAGGATTTGAAGTCTGAAACTCACTTTGTATATCATTATGTAGTGACTTCAATCCTAAGATCATCCCAGTGATTTGGCAGAATACCACTAATTTTATGAGGAACAGACCAAAAATATGAGCCAAAAATCTGGACATTCTGTGAAAATCTTTACAGTTGAGAGGTATGAGTTATCAATGTCCAGCTGATGATTTTGCAGAGTCTGAAGACGTGCTTCTGTAAGTCCTGCTCTGGTTGCATCATTAACAGAAACAAAGCACAGAAAGTGTTCCTCTACAATGGCTGCAGTCCTTGAAAAATCCACATATCTTACTACTACAGTCATTTGCTCTTTATTACTTATATCTGGTGTGTAACCAAGAGTCATGGAAAAGTACCTAGCATCTTTCTCCTTCCCTTCAATGGTCCTTAAAGTAGCATTTGCAATTAGCTATATAATTTAATTCTAATATGTTCTTCCCAAGATAAAGATCCATTACTTTTTTATTCCTAATATAATTCAAATGTTCAGGCATGATGGAATCAAACTGTGACAATAGCTGCACCTGGTCTAATAAATTGCCATTGCCATAGGTGCACAGGGCATCACTTGTATCACAGAATGCCATGTTCCATTCCACCAGCTATTGGGCAATAGCTATAATGCATTCTAACACACCATGCCAGTGAGTTATCTCTTTTTCAACCACTGCGTGTCTCCTATCATCCACCATCTGCCTACTCTTTACTCTATTGGCCAGTTCCTTCCACTTCATCATGCAAGCTGCATGCTGTGCTGCTCAGTCGTGGCTGGGTAAAGCTTTGGACATCTGTCTCCATTATCTGTAACTACCTGACTGAAGAAAATGGCTAGAATGTCCAAATAATTTGCATGCAAAGCAAAACAGTGCATCTTTTGAGAATGAATTTGTCAAGCAAGTGTGTTTTCTTCTCTCCCCATTAGGCAGTGTATGAAAATAGTTCTGTGATGTAAATCTTTTCTATTCATTGATTGGGAACTATGCAACACCACCTGCACAAGTCCATGCTAGATGACAGCTACCCTAAACTCATCCCTTATCAAGTCTGGCCAAGTTCCTAGATCCACAAATGATACACCTGACACTCCGTGCAAGTCAAAGGCCACATATGTTGTCAATACAGAAGTATGGCCTTTTTTCTGTATTAAATTCTGGTGATCTGGGCAGCACTTCTAAAGTTGTATCGGCATATGTTGACATAATTTCTTCTGTGGTAACAGCTGCAGGTTCACAAGGGATAGCCTGTGGTGTATCTGCAACAAAATAGTGGGAAGGGTGTAGTGCAGAACCACTGTGTTGTACTGAAGGTAGATTTTTGCTGACTCTGCCTTCTCTGATAACCAACAGAACATTTTCTTAATGGAACCCTGTCTCTTTGTATCCCCATTCCACTACTGCTGAAGCTTTCCTGACTAATATGTATGCTTTACAGACCTCTCAACCATACCAAATTTCTCAGTATTTGCCAATTTTGAGGTCAAAATAATGGACTGCCATGAATTCTCAAGTGGCCCCTTTAATTTCCGAATTTCCCAGTTTTTTTTTTTTCAAAATTTATTTTGGGTGAAGTTTTGCTGATGTCACCAGCCTGTCAGAATTTGGCTGAGGGCTGGAGGTGGCGTGTACTACTGCCTGACTGTGTTTGTGTTTAAATCTGTATGGCACCGTGTAGGGGGGGGGGGGGCAGCACCTTTGGAACTGTAGTACAAAATAAAATAAAACTTTCATATAATACATTCTTCCAGTCCAGCAGAATCTTCTGTGCATTCTAGTCTGGTTGCATCTGTTCCATGCAGTCTGTTCTTCTTCTTTCTGTCCACCCAAACCTAAAGTAAGTTTACTTGTTCTTATTTCTTGTCTGAAGTTTGCTGCTGCTCCTGTTCCTTTGTTCTGAAGTGCAAGTCAAGGTATGGGTAAGGGGAGTTTGCTTACACCTTCCGTTTAAGGCTTTCTCCATGTTCAGAGTGCATGTAAGAAGATACTTCCATTTAAGGTTTTTCAGAGATACTAGTTCTGTTTCCAGTCCCGTTCTGCATGTAAGGAGATTGCTGCTGCAAGATACTAGTAGTGTGATTCTGCTTCCAGTCCCCAGTAGTTCAGAGTGCATTAATGATTTTAGCAGTGCTGTTCTGTTTCCAGTTCCCAGTACTTGAGTGCATTAATGATTTTAGCAGTGCTGTTCTGTTTCCAGTTGCCAGTACTTGAGTGCATTAATGTTTTTAGCAGTGCTGTTCTGTTTCCAGTTCCCAGTACTTGAGTGCATTAATGTTTTTAGCAGTGCTGTTCTGTTTCCAGTTCCCAGTACTTGAGTGCATTAATGTTTTTAGCAGTGCTGTTCTGTTTCCAGTTCCCAGTACTTGAGTGCATTAATGATTTTAGCAGTGCTGTTCTGTTTCCAGTTCCCAGTACTTGAGTGCATTAATGATTTTAGCAGTGCTGTTCTGTTTCCAGTTCCCAGGTGCATTAATGATTTTAGCAGTGCTGTTCTGTTTCCAGTTCCCAGCTACATTAATGTTTTTAGCAGTGCTGTTCTGTTAAAGTTCCCAGTACTTGAGTGCATTAATGATTTTAGCAGTGCTGTTCTGTTTCAGTTGAGTACTTGAGTGCATTAATGTTTTAGCAGTGCTGTTCTGTTTCCAGTTCCCAGTACTTGAGTGCATTAATGATTTTAGCAGTGCTGAGTACTTGAGTGCATTAATGTTGTTCTGTTTCCAGTAGTACTTGAGTGAATTAATGAAGATGCTGCAAAATTCTGTTTCCAATTCCCAAGTTGAGTGCATTAATGATTTTAGCAGTGCTGTTCTGTTTAGTTGAAAGGAGAGTGCATTAATGTTTTTAGCAGTGCTAATCTGCAGTTCCCAAGTGCATTAATGTTATAGGATACAGTCAGCTTGTGTATGTTGGTTTTAGAAAGGTTTGTATAGATGGGTGAGGCATAGAGTAGAGTAGAAATGAGATGAGTTCTGGCTATAGCAGTCCTGGCTGTTGGAGTAAGAAAGGGTTTGATTCTATAGAGGGATCCAAGTTTCTTGTTGACTGTTTTTATTGTACTATTAATATGTGTGTCAAAGTTGTGGTTATTGTCAATAGTTATTCCTAGGAGCTTGGTAGTTGGGTCTGGAGGGATAACAGTGCCATTGTTAGATGTAAGTGTAAATTCTATGGGGGTGGACTTACGTGTTGGGGAGAAGAGTAGCAGTTTTGTTTTCTTTGGATTTAGGAGGAGACAGCGGTTTGTAAACCATTGTTCCACAGTGTTAAATGCATTCTGGGTTATGGTTTGCAGTTCAATTTGAGAGGTAGCTGAGCAGATAATAGTGGAGTCATCTGCGTACTGAATGCAGTTAGAATGAGGAATAGCTGAGTGAAGATCATTAATACAGATGGAAAATAGGAGCGGAAATAATATGGAGCCCTGAGGGACACCAAGGGAGATAGGGAGGAGATTAGAAAGATTATTGGGCCAGAGAACTGCTTGTTTTCTGTTATTAAGGTAAGATTTGAACCAGTTGATGGTTAATGGGTCAAGGGACAGAGATTGCATGATATGCAAGAGCAGCTGGTGATGAACCATGTCGAAGGCTTTGGATAAATCAATGAATACTGCAGAGGAATGAAAGCCATTGTTACGATTATTGTTAATACAGTCTGTAAAAGATAGCAGGGCAGTGGTGGTACTATGGTAAGGGCTGAAGCCATGTTGACAGTTAGCCAGTAGCTTATTTTGAAGAAGGTGGTTTAGAAGTTGTTTCTGAATACATTTTTCCATAATTTTTGCCAGGGGAGATAGCAAGGCTATGGGACGAAAATTAGAGAAATCATTTGAGTTCCCACCTTTGTGTAGAGGAATAATATAAGAAATTTTCCAGATGGTCGGGACATGTCCTTCACTAATGGTTCTGTTGATAAGAATGGATATAGGGTAGGCTATAGATTTGGCTCCTATTTGAAGGTATTCTGCTGGGAGTTGGTCAGCTGAGGGGGTGGAAGGTTTAAGTTTTATTAGAAGAGAGCAAATAGTAGAAGTAGACACTGGTTGCAATAGAAAGGAAGGAGGAGGATTTAAAAAAGAATTAGGCAGGTTTGCAGTGTCTGGTGTAAGATGGCTAGCAAGAGATTGGATGGCATTGGTAAAGAGGGAGTTAAAGGAGTTGGCAGTATGAATGGGATTATCTGGGTTGGAGCCTAGAGGGTTGGGGGTGACTGATTGTCCTGGATGAAGAAGTTTGTTAATGCTGTCCCAGAACATTTGAGGCTTATTAACATGGGTTTGCTGTATTTGGAGGTAAAAGTTCTTTTTATCTAGCACTATGGCTTTTTTTGTATCATTTCTTAGTTGTCTGAAAATTAAGCGATCTAATGGGTTTTTGGTAGAATGCCATTTCACCCAGGCTTTGTTTCTCAGATGGATTTTATGCCTTGAAGTGTTTGAGAGCCAAGGTGCAGGTTTAGCTTTACATCTAATAGTACGTAGTGGGGCATGGTGGTTCAGGATGGATAAGAATGTGGAATTAAAATATTCAACAGCTTCATCAAGTGGAAGATATTTCAGTGCTGACCAATTACATTGTTTAAGTATGTTTTTTTCTCTCCCCATTAGGCAGTGTATGAAAATAGTTCTGTGATGTAAATCTTTTCTATTCATTGATTGGGAACTATGCAACACCACCTGCACAAGTCCATGCTAGATGACAGCTACCCTAAACTCATCCCTTATCAAGTCTGGCCAAGTTCCTAGATTTGCAAATGATACACCTGACACTCCCTGCAAGTCAAAGGCCACATATGTTGTCACTACGGAAGTATGGCCTTTTTCTGTATTAAATTCTGGTGATCTGGGCAGCACTTCTAAAGTTGTATCTGCATATGTTGACATGATTTATTCTGTGGTAACAGCTGCAGGTTCACAAGGGATAGCCTGTGGTGTATCTGCAACAAAATAGTGGGTAGGGTGTAGTGCAGAACCACTGTGTTGTACTGAAGGTAGATTTTTGCTGACTCTCCCTTCTCTGATAACCAACAGAACATTTTCTTAATGGAACCCTGTCTCTTTGTATCCCCATTTCACTACTGCTGAAGCTTTCCTTTTGCTGTTCCTGACTAATATGTATGCTTCACAGACCTCTCAACTATACCAAATTTCTCAGTATTTGCCAATTTTGAGGTCAAAATAATGGACTGCCATGAATTCTCAAGTGGCCCCTTTAATTTCCGAATTTCCCAGGTTTTTTTTTTTTTCAAAATTTTTTTTGGGTGAAGTTTTGCTGATGTCACCAGCCTGTCAGAATTTGGCTGAGGGATGGAGGCGGTGTGTACTACTGCCTGACTGTGTTTGTGTTTAAATCTGTATGGCAACATGTAGGGGGGCAGCACTTTTGGGACGGTAGTACAAAATAAAATAAAACTTTCATATAATACATTCTTCCAGTCCAGCAGAATCTTCTGTGCATTCTAGTCTGGATGCATCTGTTCCATGCAGTCTGTTCTTCTTCTTTCTGTCCACCCAAAACTAAAGTAAGTTTACTTGTTCTTATTTCTTGTCTGAAGTTTGCTGCTGCTCCTGTTCCTTTGTTCTGAAGCGCAAGTCAAGGTATGGGTAAGGGGAGTTTGCTTACAGCTTCCGTTTAAGGCTTTCTCCATGTTCAGAGTGCATGTAAGAAGATACTTCCGTTTAAGGTTTTTCAGAGATACTAGTTCTGTTTCCAGTCCCATTCTGCATGTAAGGAGATTGCTGCTGCAAGATACTATTAGTGTGATTCTGCTTCCAGTCCCCAGTAGTTCAGAGTGCATCAATGATTTTAGCAGTGCTGTTCTGTTTCCAGTTCCCAGTAGCTGAGTGCATTAATGTTTTTAGCAGTGCCATTCTGCTTCCAATTCCCAGTAGTTCAGAGTTCATTAATGATTCTAGTAGTGCCATTATGCTTCCAGTTCCTGGTAGTTCAGAGTGCATTAATGTTTTTAGGAGATACTAGTTCTGCATGTAAGGGAAAGTGATTGCTGCTGCAAGATACTAATAGTGCCATTCTGCTTCCAATCCCCGGTGTAGTTCATTAGTTCAGAGTGCATTATAAGGGAAGGAGATTGATGCTGCGATAAACTAGTAGTGCCATTCTGCTTCCTGTTCCCAGTGTAGTTCATTCTGCCTGATTATTTGCTGCTGTAAGGAGATACTAGGTAGGTGTGTGTGTGTGTGTGTGTGTGTGTGTGTGTGTGTGTGTGTGTGTGTGTGTGTGTGTGTGTGTGTGTGTGTGTGTGAATGCCCCAGTTAGGTATAACTCATGCTAAATTAGAATTACTCAGACTCAGACCCTGTACCTTAGAAGCAAGATACTAAATTCTCTACCCATTCCACCACTTTTGATTCAAGGAGTTAAGTCCAAAGTTGCACAGAACATCTGGAATGTTTGGCTCGTACTTGTGGTCTGTTCCTGTTAAGATTTGTGTTTTTCCAGCAAATCAGTGAGAACTGAATTCATTGAATAATGATAGCCATTTAAGTTTCAGTCTTCCTATCTTTCAGGAAATGCATGGTAACACAAACTATTTTATTCTAGCAACTTTTCTAAGATTATATAAGCAATGTTTAAAATGTGCCTCTAGTTTTAGACCTTTGTTCCCCCAATAAATGTTGGCTTTTTCCAGATTTCTTGTTCTGCATAGTGCTTCAGGGGGACAGAGGTTTAGTGCTGCTTATGCCAAATCTGTTTGTTGTTGGTAGCACAACATGTAGAATGCTTGTTTTTAATGCAGAAGGCTGTGTGTTCTATTCCCACAGTATGTTGATTGATTGCTGATACTGTATTTTGTTGTACATTTAAAGGAGGTGGATGCTACAGTCATGAGAATGTGCTCTTTGGCAGAGATGTCTAGTAGCTATGAACCTGTTATCAGTTTACCATCTATTCCCTATTGCAATATTACTAGCTTATAATTTCTTTTGAATGTAACATAGGCAATTTATTCCTCAAGGGCAACAAGCACTTTATTTGTAGATGAAACAATGAAATATAAAGTTGTTTGCTAGCAGCAACCTCTTCGTTAGTTACAGATCTCTTTAATGTGGAATTATTTAGATGAATTTTACTTCTGCAAAGATTGTGCATATTTACTGATACTGGTCGACTGTAGACTTTGAGTAGACTTTTATGTTGGAAATGTCCTGAATTGGGCAGTTTTGTCATTGCTGGCTCATGCATTTTGCTTCATTGCTTACTGGAAAGATGTTCAAAACAATAAATTTAAAACTTGCTCTAACAAGTGTGCTGTATTATGCAAGGAATATAATTTAATAGAATCAGGAAGGTGTATCAAAGAACACGTGTATATTTTGTGTGCAAGGGGGCCAATGATTTGAAAACAGACTAAAGGTAATCTTTATCAGCCACTAGCCAAATGCATTTTCTTTGAATATGGGTTTCAATACTGTTTTTCAAGGGCGGAGAAGTTTTAATGCTAAGTCTATTTTCATTGTGAGACTGTATTGCTTTGTTTAGCAAATGTCTGTTAGTGTTTGTTCTATAAAATGTAAAATAAAAGTTTTAAATGAAATCCAAATAATTATTGTAGAAATAAAGCAGTATGCACATTACAGTGTGGTAAGTGGGACATTGGAATGGCTGCAGGGGGAGGGCTGTGTATAGGGGGGCCCATTCGACCCCGATTTTGTGAGGGGGGAAGGGCGGAAAACTCAAAGATAGCCCAGGGTGGCACAAACTCTAGCTACGCCACTGATCAGTAGGCCATGGAGAATGACTTTTGGTGGTCCTAGCAAACTATAATATCCGTTTGCTAAGATTAGAATATTGCCTACCTGTAAATGCCCTACTTTTACCACAAAACCCACATACGGCAAGTCACCAAAAACAAAATCCCAAGGTTCATCATCTTCTCTCTTCCCAGTGAACATCATTGCTACACATTTCAAAAAATGGTTACCATTTACTACAGGCTCTGGGGGGGGGGCATATTTTGGTTGTCTGTTCTTGCATTTGAAAGTTGATATCCCACTATTCCATTTGAGTGGGTGGGGTTGCATTTATTTTATTTTTTATTTATTTTATTTATTTAACATTTGTTGACCGGGAATGTCCGACTAGGTTCCACAGAGCCTGTTTTCAGCGGAGGCCCAGGGAGAAACACTCCAGATGCATGTCTTGGAGAACATGCAAACTCCACACAGAAGGCACCCCAGCCGAGAATCGAACCAGAGAACCTCTTGCTGTGAGGTGACGCCCTGTATTTATGTATGCAAAGTTTATGTTAATCAACGTACAGATTTGTATCTATTTTTCATGGGCCTTTGTCCAGATTTTTGATGTTTCCAGGTTGAGAGGTATGATGCTTCATTTTAACTAGGAATTGAAGTAAAGCAGCATTGCTACTCATGCAGACATTGAGTCCATTTGTCATACTTTTAGTAAAAAGCACTACACTGCATTTCAGGTACATGTTAGAACACTACTTTCTTTGACCTACCCAGGGCTATGTAATGTCAACTGAAATTTTGACATAAGTTAGCATTCTGAACACATTCTGAACATGATGGTATTTCCCAGATTGCACAGCAACAACGCCTCTATGACAGTAGTGAAATGTTACCTATCAGATTTACTTAACGGACCCACTGACACAAACACTCAACTTTGAGATGCCCATTGCCATAAAATCTGAAATACAAATCCCAAGCTAGCCAAACAGTGTATGCAATGAGTGTCTTAACTATAAGTTCAAGGTGCAAACCTACACCCATTCCCTTAACACACTACCTGCGGCACTTGCCTCTTCTGTTTACAAAATACAATCACTAACTATATGTCACTTTTGTGCATTACTCTCCAAGTATCCTCTACTGTATTGCTCTACTACACCTACAAAAAGTCACAATAAAAGTACAGTCTATGACCAGGTAACATTATCATCCCCCTCTAGCACTACATCTTGATATGAAAGATGAGTTTTACAAAATGTAAATTCTCATGTCAGCTGACTTTTATAGCTCAATGGCACACATGATGACAGCTGTGTTAAGTTCTGACCACAACAAAATATGCATTCAGATTAAGCAGGAAAACTGAAGCTGCCACACTAAGTCAACTAAGAGGTACAAAATCCATGGTGCAATGTGCACCCAACAAGAAAAGTCACCAGTTAATTCTATCTTGCACTGTGATATGAAAAAACTAAAGAGAAAAAAATGACCAGTAGGAAACAGAACTCCAGTGCAGGCAGACAAATCAGAAAACATGGATTAGGTTCAAAAAAGTCATGTTAGTACAACTGCAAGCACAAAAGAATGAGCAACCAATGCTGTTCACTGTACATAAGGACAAGCTATATAATAGGCACAACAAAATGTATTACAAAATTTCTGTTGACGTCTGTTACTATTGTACCTCAGGCAAAAAAACTGCAGAGTAACAATGACATGTAGGTAAAAAGAACAGCAATGCAGGCAATAAGCACAAATGAAGTGCATTACAACATCTATAGTTACATCACATAATGACTTCCATTGACATCCGTTACTATTGTACTGAAGCAGAAAGACTGGAGAA
Source organism: Protopterus annectens (assembly GCF_019279795.1). Classification (NCBI taxonomy): domain Eukaryota; kingdom Metazoa; phylum Chordata; order Ceratodontiformes; family Protopteridae; genus Protopterus; species Protopterus annectens. Next base: position 16,243,434 of record NC_056727.1, on the reverse strand, counting down.
TGAGAATGACTATGACTAGTAGGCAAAAGACTTAACGAGAAAGGTCCAAATCACAGAGTTTTAAGTCAAATACCAACCACTGGTGGCAAATCTCAGCATATTCTACAACATTCTCCTCCTTTCATCCCCCCAAACATGTGAAGAATCACAAAAAAGATCTAAAAGATTGTTATTACAATCTCTTTGGAGCAGGTGACTAAAGTCTGAAAGAACAAATGGTTAGGTAGAAAGTTAGAACGTTTAAGAAGAGTACACCAAACTATGAGACAAGAAATAAAATTATGGAGCAAAAAAACAAGACATTCCCCAAAACTATTCCCACTTTAATCACAAACCAGCCAAATTTCAGGAATGCAGCATTACAATGACAGGCACTGCATAACATGTACAATAGTTTCATATACAAATCCACTTGCCTCTCAACCTCTTAGCACAGAATTCTAAACAAACTAAAATCATTGGTAGAACAAAGGAGTAATATCACAGATTTGATAGAAAGCCTCATTTATGAAGAAAATAAGAGAATATCTCACAAAAATCTGGAAATAGTCTCTCAACCACCTCCCTCCTTAGGCTCATAGGTTCATAAGTGTGTACTAGGCTAATGGCTTAGAAGCCTTTACAAACCTAGCCCATAGAAGTGCCCTGGCATCGTGCCACATGACATTAGTTCCCAGTGTCTGTGTCGAGTAGAGTCACTGGAGTGATTCCCGGGGTGAATTTTCTATTTCCCATACACTCATCAAGATTTCTCTTGAAGAGGGCCAGTGAGGTGCTCTGTTTGACATATATAGGAAGTCTATTCCATAGCATGGGCAGTCTCTGGGTTATGAACCTGTCCCTCCAGCATGGTCTGTTGATTGTGGTAATGAGGTTGAGGTCTCTGGAGTGTGTGGTGTGGAGGGATTGGGATTTCTTTAGATGTAGCATTTCTAACAGAGCTGGGTCAGACATGGCTTTGTAAGTCAAGCAGAGATTGCCTCTTAGTAGATGATATGAGCCAGAGAATAGCTGGAGTTTTTTGAGTCTGTCCATGTAGGACATGTGCTTAAGGCCTAGGATCCTCTTCGTGAGGTACTTTTGTAGCCTTTCAGTTGTTGCATGTGTCTAGTGAGGTACATGCCAAATGGGACATTATACTCGATGACTGCCCTAATGAGGAAAGAGTAGAGAGAGATGATGACCTCTTTCTTCCTGGATGCAAAACCTTTGGTAATGAGATGTGCCAAATAGAAGGACTTTCCGACCACAGTGGAAATGTGGTGGTCAAAGGAGAGGATGCTGTCAACCTGTGTCCCCAGATCTCTTATAATACCTTCAGTGTTCAGTGGGCTCCCATTGATGTGGTAATTATTGAGAACTGAGTTTTTCCCAAAGGGGATGATGGCGCATTTTTTGGCATTAAGCTTAAGGCTATGGTTTGGACACCAGTCACTGGTCTCAGTGAGGCTTTTCTTTAGGATGTCTACATCACTTGAGGAGTTGATAATGGCTCTCAGCTTGCAGTCATCTGTGAATCTGGTCACCCAGAGTCCCTCCGTGCTGGCCTGGACTTGTGAGAAGTTGATGCCAAACAGGAGAGGACCCAGGACTGATCCCTGTGGGACTCCACTCGTGACTGGTCAGTAGTCTGACTTGGAGTCTGCTACCTTCACACTGTGGGTTCTATCAGTGAGCCAGTTTGCAACCACCTAGTGATAAAGGGGTTGATGTCTAGTTTAGTGAGATTATCAATAATTCCTAAGTAGGGAATGCTATCAAAGGCCTTGGCCAGATCGAGATAGGCTGTATGAACTCCCTTGCCCTTTTCCACAACTCTGGTAACTGACTCAAAGAAGTCAACCAGGTTGAGCAGGCATGATCTACCTTTCACAAAACCAAACTGAGTGGGATCTAGAAGATGGAGATTCCCTACATCATTGTTAATTAGTTCCATGATGATGCTCTCCATAGCCTTAAATATCAGACTCATCAAGCTAATTGGATGATATTTCCCAGTTTCTGTAGTTGCTCCCCCTTATTGGAGAGGGACGACTGTAGCAGTGCACCATTTGGTAGGGACAAAGCCAAAGGTGAGGCTGTGATTGAACAGGGCACACAGATGTGGTGCCAGTTCACTTTGTAGTTCATGTAGAACACATCCAGGGATATTGTTGGGTCCCATGGAAGCTTCATTCTTGGCCTTTGACAATGCAGCTTTAACCTGTGCTGCATTACTGCTGGGTGCCTGGTATTCCTCCAGTATTGAGATTGTTCCTTTGGGGTGGAGGGGTAAAATTGGCACTGAATCTGTCAGCCAGTATGTTGCCAATATCTGTTGACTCAGTATAGGAGGTATCATTGTGCAGTAACTCAGAGCAAACCTGGGTATTGCCATGGAGATTCTTGATTTAACTATAGAAGGTTTTGTGGTTGTTTTTAGTGTCTGCCACAATTCTGCCTTCATAGCTGGCTTTAGAGGTTTTGATCAGGGATCTCAACTTTTTTTGAGGCTAATAAGGGAGTTTTTTCCAGTCTTGGGGCTTCACCTTTTTTTTGCAATAGTTTCCTCATTCTATTGTAGAGTTTATTAATGGCAGGGGACCAGCAGATTGGCTTCCTTTTTTGGAGGACAGCGTCTTGGTTCTGTTGGGTATAGCTAGTTCCATGCATTTAAGTATGTGTTCATACAGTGCATTGCTGTATGAGTCAGCAGTCATGCATCTATTTTCCATTGACATGGGTGCCATGACGTTAGCCACCTCTGTTTTTAGGAGCCCACAGTCAGCTTTCGAGAAGTTTTTCATGGTGGTTACCTTTGCGGGGGTGTGGCTAAGATGTGATTTTCCATGGTGATTAGTTTGTGGTTGGATCTAACCAGAGAGGAATTGACTACTGGTGTAGGGCAACAGTTGCCTATGTTAGTAATAAAAAGGTCAAGAATGTTGCTTCCTCTAGTGGGATAAGAATGAGATGGTCCAAGGCACTGGAATTTATGAATTCCAGGAAACCTTGGGGCAGTGTATAGGTGCATGAGTAGTTTTCCCAGTTGATGTTGGAGAAGTTGAAGTCACCTAGTATGAGAGTGTTGGGTTGCACCCTAATAATTTCCAGGGTGCTTAGGAATGTGGAATGAGAGTCTTGAGACATGGATGGGGACCTATAGCAGGCTACGGCCTGAATCACCATCTTACCCAATGTTAGTTGTACCTAAAGTATCTCCGATGTGTTATGCTGCTTAACTAGTCTGGAGGTGTGCATATCCTTTATGAATATGGAAACACCACTGCCTTTGGAGCTTTGGTCCATGTTCTGGGGCCGAAAGGTGTGGAATGAGTTATAGCCTGGTAGCACATAGGTGCTTTCTGCTGCTTTAAACCAGGTCTCCATTACAGCACAAATGTCAATTCTCTCCTTTTTGAGGAGTGCTTCTCGCAAGTGCATCTTGCGATTTAGACTCTAGCTTTGAACAGCATGACCCTCAGATTGCATTTATTTATAGCTGTTATGGTGGTAATTTGGTCTTTGGGACATCACCTAAAGAAGGCACTATAGGGGTGGCAAGAGCCTTAGCTAGTATCTGGAAACCCAGGGGTGAGAGAAGCAGGCCATCTCTGGCAAAGCATCAAGGTCTGTCAATCATGTCATCTCAAGCAGACAGATACTGGATCTCCTTAGAATGACACCAGAAACTTAGCCAATTGTTGAAGCCAATAATTTTATGCTTGTACTGCAGTATCATTTTGGGCAATGGTGGGATGCTGCTCAGGGCTAGGGTCATACCTGCCTGGGCCACATAATCTGAGAGTTCCTCCATGTCTGTTTTCATGTAGTCCAGGGAGATGCATCTTAGGTCATTCACACCCACATGGACAGTGGCAGAGTCATACTTGCACTTGTTGTGGAGTGACCTGAGTGCATGTGTAATGTGTCAGATTCTGGCACCTGATAGACAGCTGACTGCTACCTTCTTCTTATTCAACCTAGTGAGTGGGACATCAGTGTGCCTCACTATTGATTCACCTATGATTAGTGTATTGGGCAAGCTGTTTTGCCTTAGGGGCTTAGGTTGAGGGGTACACTGTGTAGGTGGGCAATGTGTCTTGTGGTTTGTATTGTGCTGTGATGGCTGAGTGCATTTCTGCCTTGGAGGTCTCTGCTGTTTGGGTAGATTTTTATTGAGAGCCTCCCCGAAGGTGGGTGTGTGGTTTGTGTTTTTATGTGAGAGCTGTAATGGTGGGTGTTCTGGAGGGCTATGTGTTGCATGTGGTCTGGTGCAGGTGTTGACCTTCTCCTCTTGACCAGTTGTCTGCGTACATGAGGCAGTTGCTACACTACCTCAGAATGCCCAAGTTCACCAGGTTAATAGGAGAAAGCACAGGGAACTGATCTTTAGACATGCCAGGAGGGATGGTCATTATTACTAAGTAATGGAGCTGTTTCCTTAAAAAGTCCTTTTATAGGGAAAATGTTACTCAAGGTGTCTGAATCTGTACAGAGCACTGCCAACCACTTGAGGGGAAACTAGTACATAGACCCTGAAAATTTAAGAATTAAGTATTTAGGCAGATATGCTGAAGTTGGAAAGAAATCAAGCAGTACTTACTGAAAAATAAAGAATTAGCTTTTCAAGAATGATGAAAAGAGGGGAGTCGCATGAATGGCTACTGTCTGCCTACTACTAATGCTGGTCTCAGAACAGCTTCACTCTGTTGGGATACAATACTCCTTTGCTTCTTTTCTCACCAGAAGCAAAATGTTAGCACCAATCCCAAGAAGAGAAGCAGGCCACGGCCTGTTTGGTGATCCACAGTCTTGTCCCAGATGATGCAAGGGTCTGCAGGCTTGTAGCCTTTTTCTGGTAGATGTCTCAAACAGCAACCAGACCAATCAGGTACGTTAAGCACAGACATTCACTCTCCAACCAGAAAGAGTTCAGAATCAATGCACTCTACTCCTACTCTTACAGGATCAGGATATAAGCACAGATTCCAAGCTGTCACCTATAAAGCGGTTATTAATCTTTCTGGTAATCAGCAGTCACCAGGAAATCATGTAACTGCACTCCTATCACCAGGAAAAAAAAAGAATAACTAATCCCAAGATGGCTACTGAAAGGCAGAATGTGGGCTTTCCAATAACTGGTGGTCTTGCAATAGATGCTTAAAGGTAAGATGGAAAAATGTGTTTTCCTAAACACATTAGTGTTTACTAGAAGAGTTAGATGTGAAAGTAGGTAACTTAAGTTTTACCTGTCTAAAAATTTAAGGTTTAGTGGAGAGTCACTATTTTTAAAACAGCAAGCTAGATTGAAAGGGGATGATCACTTTTGTATTCTGGTACTATGGAATACAGTAGGAAGGCCAATAAATTTAAATAGTTGAAAGGGAGTGATTTCACAAAATGATAATTTTGTGCTTACTCACACCAGCTAGTAAAAGCACAGAGGAAATGAGATATATGGTCAAATTAACAGGCATGCAACTAGAAAGATGGTGATGTTTAAGAACACAACAGTAACCAGGTGGGAGGGTGGAAACAAATTCTGCCTGACTCACAAGAGACAGAGCTGTGGTCTATTTTCAAGTTTTAATATGCTGTTAAAAGCAGAATACAAGTAAAACACAGTGTAAAGAAAACAAATCACAGTATACAAAATAGAAAAAGGCAATAAAGTAATACAAATTACAACAAATAAAAAGCAAACTAACTAACTAGCACAATAACTCTATGCAAAAGAATAAAGCCAGGGAGTGTACCTGCATTATGGGGAGGATGTGAAGTCGATTTTTCTAGTAGCTTAAGTCTTCAATGTTGTGCTACAAAATCATATTTTTGTGAGTGAATGACAGACCAAAAATGCCAGGCAAAATATTCTACATTCTCACAGCCCCTACCCCGCAAGCTGTCATCACAATAATTCTAGTTGACAAAGCCAAAAATAATTGCAGAACAAATGTGTAATATCAGGGATAGTTTAAAACATTGATATGTTAATCTTAGAAAGATACTAGAACAGCATGGGTTGCATTGGCATGCATTAAGCCAAGATCAGTACTTTCCGTATAATTCTCCCATCCTTTATCCCCCTCCCATGTCTCAGCACAATAATTCTAGTAAAGGTAAAAACAAAATTAAAAAAAGGATAACCACAAGGAATTAAAATAAAGTGCTTATGAATTAATAAATATGGTAGAATAATATATTTTACAGTAGCATGCATTGCGTGAACCCACACTTTTGATGAGGAACAGACCAAAAATACCAGGCAAACATCAAACAATTGGCCAACAGGTCCTGCCAGCTCAGTCTGATAGACTTCTTTGAAAAGGTCGCCAAGGCCATGCATAAGGGTATGACAGTGCATAGCATCTACACTGACCTGGCCAAGACATTTCAGACAATGCCACACTTGGGTATTGTAGCTAAACTCACACCATTGGGTATAAACCTCTACATCACCAGATGGATAACCAAATGACTGATGGATAGGACACATGCTGTTAGAGTGGGGAAATCCACATCCAGCAAGATGCCAGTCACCAATGGAGTACTGCATGGCTCAGTGCTGGGCTCCCACCTGTTTGAAATATGTTTCTCAGATGTCAAGGCAAATATAGATGGCCTTGGCTGATTAAGTTTGTTGATAACTGCAAGTTGGGGCAATCTTTGATTTGGCATCCTATAGAAAGGTCTAACACCGACCAATGATTGGTGTCAGAGCCATGGCCTCAAACTAAATGCAAAGAAGTGTACAATAATACCTGTTGGGAAATCAAGTACCCCTGCAAACTGCAACATCAATAGCAACCACTTAAGAGTGGAACCAGAGATGAGAGATCTAGGTACTCAGATAAGTAGCAATCTGAACTATAACCACCATGTGTCCATGGTGTTAAGGAAATCCTTCTTTGTGGCTCAGCTTGTAAGTAATGGCATGGCATCCAGTTCTAAAGATGTCTTAGTACCATTGCACAGCCCTCATCAGACCAGTAATTGAGTGCAATGCACTCTTTGGCATGTGTCTCACCAGGCACCTGCAACAGTTTAGCATTTCACGAAACAATCTAGGGTATAACCAATATATCATACATGGATTGATTAAAAGCCCTACCACTGTATTCAGTTTCCTACCAATTACAGAGTGGTGATCTGTGTCTGACCTAAAAGGCAGTCTCTGACCCAGCCTTGATGGAAATGTTGCATATTAGCAAAACTAACTTCAGGAGGGTTAACCACTCCAAAGATCTAAACCTGATCATGTTGGACAGAAATATATCTCTCCCACAGATCACCCCTCCTCTGGAATAGGCTTCCTATTCACATGCAGCAGGGCTCTTCTCTGGCCATCTTCAAGTGCAATCTGGACTAGAAAATTTACTCCTGGTGTGGCTCACGTGTCCCTTATGGACAGAGGCAGTCTGTAAAAGTAGTCAAAACCCCACTTGCTGACCTTGTTATCTTTCCACGTGGGATAGAAAATTGCATAAAATCTAGATAAATCTGGCTTGGCTTATAAGTGCTCTTGAACCATTAGCCCTGTAATCTCCTATGAACATATGAAGGCAAAAACAATTAAAAGGATTAGTACATAGAAATTTTTAGAAAATCTCCAAAGCTTGATACAATTCAGTAAGTTCAATTTACCAAAAGCATGCCTTTACTGGGAAAGTATGGCAGATGTGATCTTTTTCACAATGTTACATATCACTGGAGAATAAAAGTGTAAAGTGACATTTTTGACAGCTGTGTACATGTATTTTTGGTACTTTCTGGTCTTTATAACTGTTACAGTTGGGCAGCAGCACATAATGAATTAGCATGATTACAATAACAATATGTATGTAATTATGCCATGCAACAGATGTGATGGTTGTAAATAGTAACTGAGGAAAATTAATATATCTCTCAAAATATGTTTGCCATCTCTACTACTAAAATGCTGCAGTGTGAGTGTAATGTATGAGTCTGGTTTCATAGTAGCTCTCAGTTATTGGTTACAGCATGCTGGGCCAGCAGGGATTATGACAGCAGAGAGACAACTTCACACATGAAGAAAAGCACATCCTGATAGGTGTTCTTTGGGCTTATGGGAAGCATCTGTTTGGGAAAGGTTACCCTAGTAGACAGAGAGAGCTAAGGCAAGAAATCAAGTAGTGGGTGACATCAATGTTGTAAGGGGAAGAAACTGCTCATTGGCACAATGTACAAAAAGAACAAATAACCTAGAGAGTCATGCAAGGTCAAAAGCTAGGCAGTATGCAATTGCCAGCACCAGAGCTGGTGGGGGGCCTTCCACAATCCAAACATTAACAGCTGATGGGAGGTACCTTCTGCCCATAAGGGGTGATGACTGTGATGCAGATGATATGCCACAGGGATCATCAGACAAGGTGTGGGCACCAATACTGTCAGATCACTGCAGCAGCCACAGTGTGGCACACAAGAAGGTTAGTGCACAGGTGGTAACAATATTTCACCCTGGGATATACTGCCAAGGATAGCTGTGTAAATATGATATATAACCACCTCAGCCACGTAAGAAAGTTCATACTATTTGCATGGTAAATGTCTGAATGATTTCTTTATACATAAATATTTTTGGCTGTCAGAGGTCTCAACTTAAACTAATATCTTTTGGCTTTTCCCGGTTAGGGGTCGCCACAGCAGAACTCCGGTCCGCTAATGATTGGCAGTGGATTTTTTACGGTGCCAAGTTGCCAGCCTGATGCCCAACCTTCAAAGAAGGCACACCCATTCACGCACGCAACTACCTGCATGTCTTTATACATCACTCAACCATGGGGAGGACATGCAGACTCCACACAGAAGGCATTCCAGCCAAGAATCGAATGGGAGAACCTCTTACTGTGAGGCAACAACACTAAGCGCTGCACTACCATGGCACAAGTCTCAACCTAACATCACATATTCCTACATGGGTTCAGCACCAGAACAAAACACTTCCATTATGCCAACACAACAGACTGAACATGAGAGCAGAATGGCTGTCAACAGTGATGCCATAGCTCTTATATTAATGATACAGCATGAGAACAGTGGCACACAATCACAAAGTGTACAGACAGGACCCCCCCACCACACAGCATGTGCATAACTCTGTAAACAGTGGCATGAGCTTACACAATCAACCCAATGATGCATAACTTTACAATCTGAATGGGAGATACCAACTAGCTTAACAGTAGTCTCTTGAAAAAGAGCACATTCAGGAAGATACTACTATTTTAAGTTAGCAGTACCTACTGTGATGTCTATGCAAGAGGTGCCAGATGAAAACATATGTCACAGGACTTGGCTGCCAGGCAACAGATGTGATGTCATATTGTGATGTGATGTCGGGCTCAGTCCACTGGCACAGAGAGTAAGGTAGAAATGGTTGGAGTACTGCAGGGTGAATGCAAATAAATTCATCAATATATAGGAATGATGGTGGTCAGGGAATTTGCCATATCCTCATGTGTTGTATAGTGGCACACATGTACACCTCCATGTGCACAATAAAAATGAACTACCAGGCGCACATAGGAAACACAGCTTGAGTACATGAGGGAATGTCCTCTCACATTGGGGCAGAGTAAGCTGCACTCCATGTGGTTCTCAAGGTAGTGCTATTATCACTACAAGTGACATAACACAAAAGAAGGCAGGCAGGCCTCAAGAGCTTTCTACTACATGTGATAGAACCTCACATTAAAGGTCTTGGTCCCACAGCACTGTCAGATCTGTGTCTAGAAGTTTGCATCCAGCAGATCTCAGCACCACAGTAGCTCAGCAACAAGTTCTCATGACCAGAGCTTGCTCATGATCACTAATGTCATCACCTATACTATCATTAGGGGACATTATGTATGCTACCTTATGTAGAATTACATTGCTGACCCCAGGGCTAAAACTCAGGCATTGGTATAAATACACAACTACTTCAAAATATGTGTAAGACTTTTATGATGCTATGCAGAAGGAAAAATATTTGAGGTGGGTCTTTGATTTGGTTCTGCAGACTATTTCTTCAAATAGTAATTTGCGGGTAGTTAAGGGGGGGTGTACTATTTGGGTCATGCATTTGCTACTGTAATAATTCCTGTCACTGAAACCAGCACTGTTGTCACTCAGCATCAGGACTGCACACCTGATGACTACTTAATAGTTTTGATGACATTCGGGGTTGGTGTTAGCAGAAGCTTAGCTAGTTCAACCAGAGCCCTGGGGCCAGTATTGTGAGTAGAACACCAGGGTCTACTTCATATGACCTAAATTTCATTTGACTGAAATTCATTTGACCGAGACCAAAACACTGAAAGTTCAAAAGACTGAAAACTTGTTTGACTGAAACTCATAACACTGACACATTAAAGTAAAAGGTATATACCCTTTTCCCCACTGTAGTGCGATGCTGGAGTTAGTATATATAGTTAGGAGGGTGTGGGGGCGAAGCTCCCCACATACCTTATACATTTTAAACCATACACATGGATATTTATAACTGCAATGAATAACTCTTTGCAGAAAACAATATTTACCTAAACTATGTGGGGGGCTATTACTATAACTGCAAATGCATAGCAGCAGCTGTGGATATAGCCTGTGACTGGACTACAGAAAGACAAATAAGGGGAAGGGGAATCACTGGCCAGACAAGTGGAGAATGTGCACACCAGAAAAATGTGTGCAGTTCCCTGCAGTGTATGGAGTCAGCAACATCACATTACTCTATACTGGCCTGCCACTGACATATCAGGAAATCACATTGCTATGTAGAATATACCACACATATTATGGAAACCTCTGCTCAGTCCAATGCACTCTGTACTCACACCAGATTAAAACTCAGTTAATAAGGATAGCACACAGCCAGGAAATCCCCAGCCAGTATATCACTGAGGTGCTGGACTGTTTACACAGGTTCATCAGCTAATTGGCTGTAGAACACAAAATCCTGGACTGGAGTACAGCTAGCTCTGGAATGGAGGTCCCACTCTTACTATTGAAGGTCATACTGGGCATGCTCCTGCACTTAAAGAATTACAGCCCATGTCTAAACCCATGGTCTGGTCATGAGTGGGTGAGTGTGTATGTATGCATATCCCCTTGTAGCAGTTTAACTGTGTTATGGCCACCAACATACATCTCAACCCCTCACAGAAAGACATCTAGTTAAAGCCAAATGGAAAAGTGGGTCAAAGGCCAAACATTGAGCACAACTCTCACATATTGCTGTGACATGCAGGGAAAGTAGATACCAGAACAGGCTGTGCATTTAAATGCATTTTCCAAAGGGCATGGGTTGTGATATGCAATATCCATCATTAATCCCTAATGTTAGTCTTTCATGATTTTCCACCAATTTGCCAGAAAACCACAATGTTATTAAAAATGGAAATAAAATGTGTGGCAAACATCAGGACATTCTGGAGAAATATGTAGAGGTGAGAGCTATGGCCACCATCTGTACCACCCTGGAAGTTTCAGTCCATGTTTGGCAAGGTGTGACCTGTGACAACAACTCAAACGATGCAGAGGTCCACAGTGTGTAGGACAACAAACATTTCATAGGGTTGTCTACTAATTGCATAGAGCAGTTATTGCATACCAGAAGCACCTTAATGTCATGGCAAATAGTGTAAGCTATGGTAATGTCACACAAGTAAACTGTCATATTAGCAAACCAAAGGACATCCGGTGTGTTGCACTTGCGCTGGGTGTGGTATGTCTTGCCAACTGTCATGTTACTAAAAGACATGTCCCACAGTCCACATCTGATAAGGTGGCCCCCACAATATGTGTCACCTATGTGTATGCAATATGTAGACATATGAAGGCCCTGTGACTACCTGCTGCCCCCAATGACCCACATGCATCTTGGCATGAATGCTAATTGCCACCACACACATATGGACATACTGCCTAAGGCTGTGTCAGCTGTACATAGTGTGCAGTCTGTCACTGAGCCACAAACTGCTGTTAACACACTACAATGGGCCATATAGTGAGTATATAATGGTGCCAAGGTCCTGGCCTCACGCTGAATGCAGACAGCAGTGTCAGCATATCATACAGCAAGGACATGGACCCACTATTTCCCACATCTGCAGCAACCCAATAAATACACACACTGCGATGATAGACCTGGGTAATCAGCATGCCAGCAATGTTGCATTCATGCAACAAGTAGTGGCAGTGGTCATAAAAGGTTTGTAAGTGGTTCACCACATAGGTAAAGGGACTGAATCCAGAGAAAAGGTGGACATTACCTCTGAATAGTCCTCAGTCAGTACAACAATGCATTAGCAGCATGGCCGGTCTGCTATGCACCTATACACATATCAGCAGAAACTGTAAAGGCTATATTACCACCCACAAAGGTCATCCATGGCCCTCAACACCTGTTCCATGCAGACAGCCTCTAATCAGTACTGCCCCAGTGGTTATCGGTCAGGTTGTCCAAAGGTGTCTGTCACATGCCTAGATGGCAACACTGTGATCAACCCTTCAACAGCTGCCCCATATATGAGAGTATAACTCTGTGTGCATTACCATCATGACAGGCCTGAATCACATATGACACAGCACAAAAAGCTGATGGAGAGAGAGGTTTGTCAACCAGAGGTTGGCCTGTCTCACAATTGTGCTCCACAAACATGTCAAACAAGGTACCAAGCAGACCCTCATCAACTGCTTCAAGGTTGAGTGGATGGGAAAAAAAAACATCTGTCCCAAATGTCCAACCTGTGTCCATCGATGGCATGGCCAACAGGTGCTGATCGATGATTGTGTTGGGGGTGAGGTAAGGGATCCAGGTTCAGTAATCTAGTAACCTCCTCTGTAACTATGAACCTGTGATTCTAAGGAACACACAGGTGACATGTATCAGGACTAGCTTGCTGTGTCAAGGGGTATGCATGCAAGGTTATGCTGTCTGCCTCCAAAGTACCTCACACACTGTTCCACGCATACCTTGCTGATGAAAAGGTGTCCATGTTGCTACCCCACCAACTTGAGCTTCTGTAATGGCAGCAGCTCACCACGACTTACACACGCAGACACCTGGAACAGAAATAGAATAAGGTCTGTGAGATGACAGTCAGTCAGCAGTACTAACAGCAATAAAGCACTGTGGCACAAAGGTACATACACTTTGGTGCGTACACATGACAATTGGCAGCAGACAGCACCCACTACACTACAAAATGCCATTACATGTAATAGATTCACCCTGTGCATCAGACACATATTAACATATACCTGCATTGATGGCATGGATAACAGGGATGTGGCGCAGGTATCATCACATGCACAGGGTGTGGTGTGGGGTTGCCAAAGGCCTAGGCTGTGACATATAGTTGACCTCATGTGTGTGTGTTTGAAGGGGTGCTGGTTAGCTGGGCCATGGAGAGTTGTGTGCATTTGCTGGTGACTTGCATGTGACAGTGATGTGTAAGTGTGTTCATGCACACAGTCAAGCCATGTGCTAGCCCTACATGAGGATATGTTGGACAGGTGTGGAATGTACATGGCAGAATGTACAGTTCACCGTCTCTGGCCACAAACATGGGAACTGCTTCTGCCAGGAATGGCACTGGCACCACTATGCTCAAGGCCAGATGTGGTACTACTTCCTGATGGTGATCAGTATCTGCTGGCTCTGTGTCCCTCATGGGACCCCCCAGGGTCATGTGCCCATGGTCTACTACATTGTGGTGTGGACAGCACCCTCCCGTTGTTAGTGCTGGTGGCACTGCCACTACGGAAGTGTGAGTCTGCATGGCCATGTGGGCTATCAGCTGATGTTGTTGCTGATCTACCTCCACTTGTCCAATGCCCTACTTCCACCACATGTTCAAGCACAGACATTGCATGGTTAAGCACTGACAATGTCTCACCTCACCATCTATCCACTACATCAGCAAAATGACATAAGGCATCACCAGTGCCAAGGATGGAGTCATGCATGCCAAGGAGCATTGCATCCATGACCCTAAGCATCCACCTGGTTTGCCATTCACAATGTGCCTGTGCCTCCATGATGGACCAAAACATGCGTCAGGTGACACATGCTGTGACACCTCTGACATGACCTGGATGGGCAGCAGTCCTTCTTAGAGCACCCCTGTCAATCTGCATGTGTCGGACCTCACCAGCTTTCTGGCTATGGCCAGTATCTACAATCTCAGATGCCATAGTCACACACTACCCTATTCAATGCCAATACCCTCTGACTGCCCAATATCTGTGACTGCTGGGGACTGGGTATGTATGCACATACTGACCTTGTGCGGGGACATTGGAGGCGGAAGTGGGATGTCAACCAATAGGACAGAGACAGCCACCAACAACCCCACCTGTGCCTGAAAATGGCCACCATCATCAGTGTCTGATGAGACACTGACATCAGGTTGTGAGGGGGACACACTCTGTCCCCTATGTTCACCAAGAGGGAAAGACAATTTGACTTCATTAATTCCTGCACTATAATGTTTGATGATACATACACACACACACACACACACACACACACACACACACACACACACACACACACACACACACACACACACACACACACACACACGTGAGGTGCCACAAAGGCATTATACCGACCACACCTTCTGACTGATGCCATGCACAACACACAATCAAACCACAAAAAACACACTCTGAACAGGCCAACAACATGCAGTGCAGCTACGTCCACTTAATGTTGCTAGTGCTATACACCTGTGAGATACATGAGAAGTCAGAATATGTGATGGACCTTCACCTAGCACACAGTGCACCCATGTACACAATAGTAATGTATTGCTGTATAGCACAGTGGCTACACCTATACCAAACTATGTGGAAATATGTTACAGCTCCTGCAAATATGCTACTGTGATTACCAGTGTGATGCACTGCAGTGAACCCCACCACAAGTGAACATGGAACATATTGCAATATGGTTACACTTAACAGTTGTGTGCATGGCAAAGTGGCAGCCCTTAACATGTCTAGGGTATAGATGACCCATAACATGATAGTTTACACTCACATGTCTGCATTGCAAAACCCCAACCACTGATGCAGATTGACCTGTCATATGCCTACAGGTATGCAGAGGCTGCCATTATGTATATCACAGTATTAACACGATGACCACAGGAGGCTTACCTGGATGCTCCTTGGCTATGGACTCTGTGCCACCCACCTCCACAACATATTTACTGATGCTTTCCTGTGAGCTGGTGGCTGATGACAGATTTGCCAGGAACTCCTCTGTGGTTGAAAGTGGTGGTTGTATAGCAGATCCCCCAGCTGTGCAAGGTTGGTCCCTGGCCACAGCTGCAGCCCTTTGCAATGCATGGTCTATGAGATCAGTGGCACAGTGTCAGGCCTGTTCTTAGCTCCTGTCCTGGTGGCCCACATTATTTTTTTTTACTTTTTTTTTAATTTGATAATTCATCAAACATTACATAGATTCAAAAGAAAGGATAAAATATATATATATATATATATATATATATATATATATATATATATATACAATTTTACAACGTATAATCTCTTAACACTAACAATATACATTAGTGTCTATACAGGCAAAACTATGAATGCATTTAAATATATTACAAAGGACAATAAATTATTTCATGAATTTTTGTCCATTTTCTCAAATATTGCTAATATTTTCATCCAAGAGTTATAAAGTGATGTAGGTCTGGTAGTTCTGTTCTTCATTGTAGATATTTCCATATGTCCAACTGCTGATGACAAGTTTCTAAATTCCTTAAATGTGGAAGAAGTCATACTTTTCCAATGGATGGTGATCATTTTGCGTGCTACTGCCATCAATGACTATAGTATCTTGAAATCTTTTTTGGCACACATTCCGGAATAGGAGAGATGAATAGAATTGTTGATTTTGTTAATTGATAATTACCATTAAAAGCTATTTGGAGAAAATAATCAATAGTTTGCCAATACAAAATGAGACACTCACATTCATAGAAAATATGATTCCAGTCAGCCCTTATTTTGATTTGACATCTCCAACACTGATCTTCACTAGCAAATATGTTGTTAATTTATGTGGTGTATAAAAACTTCTGTTTAAATATCTCCAAGTAAATAATTGCCAGTATAATGATAATGTTGTTTGCTTTGATGATCTTTAAATAATCTTTTTCTTTCTTCACTGGGAAGGTAGTTATTTATCTGTAAGTAATAATTCCAGTATGTGTCTGGATAATAGATTTTTGTTTTCTTAATAAGCTTGTAAATATTAGATAGGTAGCCTTTTCCTTGATAAGGTTGTCTTATGATTATAATAAAATAATCAATGAATTTAGGGACATTTTGTCTAACTGTTGTTTGCATTTGTTCTGTTTTATTTATAAGATATTGTCTTAGATTTTGCAAGAGTAACCATGAGTCTTTATTTATATTATACTTGTTAATTATTTGATCATTTGTTAATAGTTTATTTTGTTCAACTAGTTGATACCAATAGTTTATTGAACTTTTCTTTAATGTGTTTATTTTTTGTGTTTGAAATGTATCAAGGATAGCAGGTGTAAAGGCTATTGGTAGAGTCAGGAAAAAACAATAATTGATATCTGAGACTTTGTTTATAAATGTTTTAAATGTTTTAAGATAGTATTTATATATTTTGATGGTAATTTATTGTTTTTATTTTTGCCTCTACTAGGTGATCTTTTAACATCCAGATTAGAGATGATGATATGATAGTTAAATAGTCCTGTATATGGGTATGATTAAGTTGTATATAAATGTGTGCATGTATTTATTTCCAAATAGGGATGTAGTGAGCATTCAACCATAAGGTTATATTTTTGATAAAAACGATAAAATGTATGCCTCAATGTGTGGAAAGTTAAAAGTTAATTCCTCCTTCATCCCAATTTGGTAAATGCTTATTTAAAGCAATTCAGGGTTTATTTGGAAACCATAAGACGTTTAATATTATTTTGTTAAATCTTTGGATGACATATTAAGGAGGTGGCAATGAGAAACATTGTATTATGTACAGTACTTTGAGAAAAATGATTGATTTAATAAGCTATAATCTGTATCCCATTGTAAACATATATTTGTTCCAGTTAGATATTGTTTGTTTGATTTTGTCAATTTTTTTTTAAATTAACTACAAGTGAATCTGTTAAATCTTCAAGTAATTCTATACCTAAATGCAATATTTTGTTGTCTTTTGCTATATATTTGGAATATTTTTGCTTATATATTTCTTTTTGGCATTACATGGTAAACGTTTTGTTTTCTTTTCATTAAAATGTAAGTTTGAGATGTTTTGAAATTCTGTTATATCTTTGAATAATGCCGGTAAAGATTTGTTAGTGTCTGCTAGGGTTAAAAATACGTCATCAGCAAAGAGCTGTAATTTAAGATTTAATATTTTGTTGATGTGTATTCCTTTGATGTTATTGTTTGATCTAATTTGATTTGCAAATGGTTCTATTATTAATGCAAATAACAGTGGTGATAAAGGGCAGCCTTGTTTAGTTCCCTTCTTGATTTGTATAGATCCTGCTCTATATGATCTTAATTTAACATATGCTATAGATTCTTTATATAATGATTGAATGAGTGTATTGAAAGTTATGGGGAAATTTTATGTGTTTAAAACTGTTAGAAAATCCCAGTTGACCGAATCAAAAGCCTTGTTAATATCTAGGGATATTAAGTTTAAATCAAAATGTATATGTTTAGTATACTCTATGAGTGATACCATTATTTTAAGATTATCATAGGTATTTCTTCCCTTAATAAAATCTGTCTGGTCTTCATGGATTAACATGGGAAGAAAGTGTTTGATACTATCTGCATATATTGCCATGAACATTTTGTAATCTATATTCAATAATGGTATTGGTCTATATGATGATCATTGCTTCTCATCTTTGCCTGTTTTAATTATTGGAGATATCAATGAGTATTTTCAAGAGGGTGGGATATTTATGTCTTGTTTAACTATGTTATATACTTTTAAAAGTAAGGTTATAGCCTGATTAGGTATTAATTTATACATTTCAGGTAATATATTATCTGGGCCAGGTGCTTTATTTACTTTAAGTTTTTTAATTTGTGATTTCAATTCATCATTGTAATTAATTTATTTATATTGTCTATTTGTAGTTTTGTTAACTTAGTAAGAATTTTATTTTCAAGGTAATTTTTCATATCGTTGATAGATATTTCTTGAGAATTTAAAGAATTTTCTGAGTTATATTGTTGTCTAAATGCTTCCAGAATACTATTTAAATCTGTTTCTTTTTTCTTGGTATATGGTATATATATTTCTTTAATTTGTTTGGATTTGATTTTTTTTTGTTCTGTTTACTAATTGTTTTTGATGCTATGGATTAGTAGAATTGGAGTTTAGTTTTATCTTTTCCAAATTAATCATAATCTTATGATGTAATATTTCTGCATATTTATTGTTAGTTTGTAATAGTTCTTGAGCTGAAGCTATGTTTCCTTTTTGAACTTCCAACTTCAATTTATCAGCCTTCTCTTGTAATTCTAACATATCTTTATTCCAGATTTTCCTTTTATTGATGTACCAAAATAATACTTTCCCATATATAAATGGTTTTAATGCATCCCAAATATATATTTCTGAAATGTCCTCGGTTGTGTTCAAATGAAGAAAAGCTATAATTTCTTTTTCATAGAATTCTTTAAAGTCTATTAATTTTGTTATTTAAGAGAGTATTCTTTTAATGGGATTTGTATCCATATGCTTAAGTTCTATCTCAAAAACTAGTGCATTATGATCAGATAGTGGACAATTTATTATTTTAACGTTATCTATTTTTGTTATTACATCATTATATATATATATATATATATATATATATATATATATATATATATATCCCATCTATTCTAGAATTAGTTTTATGCCTAAGAGAGTAAAAGGAATAAATTAGTGAGTCTGGGCCAGCAAAGTCATTTATGTCTTTTAAGCACATTGTTTCTGTGAATTTTAAAATTGCCTTTGATATAGGTAATTTTCTTCTTGTAGTTTTTGAATCAGAGTCTTTATCATTTGTTATACAATTATAATATCCTGCTATTATCAGGCTACCTTTAGCTAAATGAATTATTTCTTCAAAATGATGTTTAACTGTTCCAAGCCCAAGTCCTGGTATCTAATATCAATTTATTAATGTATAGCCTTTTCCATTCAATTCTATAGACACTAGCAAAACATGCCTGATGTATCATGATAGGTATTAATTATTTTGGGAGATATGATTTCATTATGAATTAATATGGCTACCCATCTTTTTTTGTTTATATTGAGAGTTTAACACAGTCTAGTTATTAATATTTATACTATTTATATCAATATCTAACAAGTGAGTCTCTTGTAAGAATAAACTTCTCCTCTTATTACTATTGTTCAGTCCATTTATATTTATGGATAAGAATTTCATATTTACTTTATGTTTGTTTTGTATAACGGTTTATGGAAATAACTTAGAGTCCTGTTTTTATTTTATAGAATTGTTTTGCTCTGTTATTGTTCATATATGTATTATGTATTTACCTGTAGACACTGAACCATTATAAAAAAAACAAAAGAACTATTAACCTTATTGTTTCAACTCATATAATACATTCCCTATCACTATGGGATAATATACCCTTTGCCTGGTTAGTAATACTAGCCAAGCAAACCTTCTAACCTTGTGGATAGTGTTTGGATTAGTCTCTCTTTAACCTCACAAAATAATATAATATAATATTTATATAGTTTGAAAAAATAATATAATCAGCTAACATATGAATATGTAATGACATGTATGAAAGTATTGTTATGTACATATCTAATTCTTTGTAGCATATTTAAGATAGTAAATATGCTTTAGGTTTTAAATGTATGTTTGTTTCCATTCTGGGTTGAAAGAATAACATTTCAAATTTAACATTCAATATTACTTCAATACCATGTTGTAATTTACATGACATTCAGTGCAATACAGTTTCAAGGCAATTTATATACCCCCTCACAATTATTTAGGTACATTTAATTATCTTTATTTTGTAATTGTGACAAAACAGTATGATACTGGTAATGATTATGTTTAAACAACAATTGTAAGTCCAACATCAGTCGAGTTTTAACGTTTTCCCCCAACATTTGTCCTCATTCACAAAACAAGAAAATAATAAATTTTGCAACTTGAGTGAATTTCTGTAGTTTTCTGATGCAACTCATATTTAGAAATCAATTAAAGCTTAAGCTTCCTATTCAGATATTAGTGAGTTTCAGAGTAAGTCCATATATCAATAAATAAAACAATATCACAGATCAATTTAAACATTAAATCAATTAAGCTACATCAAATCAATATTTTTATATAGTTTTCTGTTACAGTTAATATAGGGATATCTCAATAAGAAATTTGTAGTTATATATTTAGCAAATCAAAAGGTATGAATTTCATCTTTACAATGACATGAGCCAAATGATCAATAAATATCAGCAACACTGAAAGGGCTAGGTTCTTAGAACTAAAATGATAATAAAAATACTAATTCATATATTTTTACTAAAATCTAAGTACTTTGGCATAGCTATAATATATTCATATTATACATCTCAATCATATGAATCATTAATAATTAGATAGCCACGGTGGTGCAGCGGTTAGCTTTGTCACTTCACAGCAAGAGGTTGCTATCCACTGGGGTTCCCAGATCCCTTATTACCTTTTCTGTATGTAGGGGACTAGCACCTATGTGGGAGTCCGAGGGTAATTAGTTATATCCAAAAGGGATGACTATGCACTTTTCGGCATTCAGCTTGAGGCCATGATATTGACACCAGGTATCTGTCTCAGTGCAACCCTTCCAGAGGATGTCTGTAACAGCTGGGGAAACAATTGTGTCCCCTAGTTTGCAGTTGTCTTCAAACCTTTTCAGCCAAAGCCCTCCTGTGCTTGCCTGTACATCAGAGAATTATATACCGAACATGAGGGGTTCTAGGACTGAGCCCTGGGGGATGCCACTTGTAACTGGTATACAGTTGGACCTAGGGTATGCAACTCCCACTATGTGAGTTCTGTCCATAAGCCACTTTGAAAACCATCACATGACATAGGGGTTAATGTTCAGGTGGATGGTATGTCAATAATACCAGAATGAGGAATGGTGTTGAAAGCCTTTGAGAGATCTAGGTGGGCTGTGTGGACCTCCTTACCCTCATCTAATGCCTTGGTAACTGTCTCTAAGATGTCCACCAGGTTTGGAGGTACCCAATGTCTCTATGACTGAGATCCATGATGATGTGCTCCATAGCCTTGCAGACCAGGCTAGTCAGGCCTATAGGGCAATAGGTCTCATGGTCCATTGTGGCGCCACCTTTGTGGAATGGGATAACTGTTGCTGTGTGCCATTCAGGAGGCACAAAGCCCGATGTGAGGCTATTATTGAAGATGGTGCATAGATAGGGAGCCAGTATATTCTGAGGTTCATGTAAAACACAGCCTGGGATGTTGTCCGGTCCCATGGATGCTGTGATATTGGCTTTAGAGTGTGCAGCTTTTACCTGCATAGTTGTGAGCACAGGGACTCTGCACTCTTCCTGTATAGATATGGGCCCTTTAGGGGGTGAGAGGGGGGAAGGTAGCACTAAACCTATCTGCCAGGATGTTGGCAATTTCAGTTGGTTCTGTAATGCTCATGCCTTTGTGCTGCAACTCAGAGCAGATCTGGTTGTTGACATCAAGATATTTGACATAGCTATAGAATGCCTTGTGTTTGTTGTTGGAATTAGTGGCGGTTTTGTTTTCATAGCTAGCTTTGGAGGATCTTATAAGGGATCTCACCTTCATATTGAGGCTGACCAGGGAGCTCCTCCACACACATGGGATTGTACTCTCTTTTGCAACATTGTTTTCCTCCTGTTTGTTTATGGCAGGGGACCACCAGATTGGCTTCCTTAATTAGGAGTATAGCATCTTGGTTCTGTTTGGGATAGCACGATCCATGCACTCGTGTAAGTGCTTATAGAGTGCATTTGTGTAGGATTCAGCAGTTGCAACAGTATTGTCCACCTGCATGGGTGTCATGACGTTCACCACGTCTGTCTTAAGAAGCATGAAGTTGGCTTTGTAGACATATTATACTCTGGTTCCCTTAATGGGGGTGAGGGTGGGATGTAGATATCAATGGTGTTCAGCTCATGCTTGGATCAGACCAACGAGGAGTTGACTTCAGGTGTGGAACACCAGTCACTCATGTTGGTAATGCCTAAGTCTAGGATATTGTTGCCCCTGGTGGGTGTGTGTATATGTTGATCCAGGGCATTGGTATTTATGAATTCCAGAAAGTGTTGAGCTAATGAGTTGGTACATGAGTAGTTTTCTCAGTTAATGGTGGGGTAGATTCAGTGAGACTATGTGATGAGTGTGGTATGGTGCAAATGTTTACCTTCTCCACATGACTGTCAGGGTCAGGCTTGGTTGGAGAGAGCTTTACCTCCAGTTTGGCTAGATAAGTGCATCTCTCACAGGTTGTAGTGTTGTGTGGTAGGCAGAGAGGGTTGTCTGTGTACATGAGGCAATGTCTACATTGCCTCAAGATGTCCAGATTCATCAGATAGACAGGAGAGAACACTGACAGCTGACCCTTGGACATGCCTGAATATAAAACTATTTTCCCCTAGATAAATGAGGAAAGTGAGTACAAGAGCTATTTTACTCTAAGCAAGTGAGAAAAGTATGTACAAAACCTGTTTACCTCTAGGTAATGAGGAAGACTGAGTGCTATAGTAATTAATAGCTTATGTAGTGCTTACAAGTTCTGAACAAGTGCTGAGCATGAATAAACAATCCAGATAGGATCTTGGATGACATAAACACACTGCCCCCCAACAGGTACGCATTCATATATCCATGTACACCACAACAGAGCCCCTGTACCTACAACTACTCAGGTATAAGCTGCACTCAGGCTGCATGGGACCTGTCCACATCACAGGTTGTATCATACACATATGGCAAAACAAGTTGCTCTCCACGTACACATCATGTAAAACATAGCTCCATGTCAGGCTGTGTACACACTGAATGGTGCACACCAATAGATATCACAACCCAAAAAGGCGGAGACACCACTGATAATGGGAAGTACTGCACTACTACCCTGCTGAGTCTGGTCTGAAAGGCCATGGACTTTGATCAAATTATTTGATGTCAGCAGTACAGATGTAGATGATGGTAAGGTTGATGCCACACTGCATATCATAACCTTGCCAGGTCATAGAACATCATCACCCATACTGTGTTCCACCTACACTCGGTAAACTAGATGTACATTACTATGTCACAGGAGTGCTTTGCAATGGGACTGCTGGCAGAACCAACACTACAGAAGGTGTCTGAATAATACATGTTCATCACACTAGTGCCAGCTACAGTAAGACAGGGTTAATTAATTGTATTATTTGTCATTGTAGTCCATACCACACAGACAAACAGAAGACATCTGCTTATTGAAGTATGCGAATGACTATGATATAGGAGAAATAGCCGACTCAAGGGTGTTGTGGACAACATAGAGAAGGGGCTTTGTGGGTGAGGTGTGTGTGGCATATGGCCACAATCTGACAGCTACATATTGCATTGTCACCCCTATGTTAATAACCCTGTACCCATGAACTACCACCTAGGCAGTGGTCAACATAATGGACACTGTGTGTAAGGGATGCAGCTGGGCAGTTGTCTTTCCTGTGATAGCTACACCACCACACCTGTCAAGTAGTCATATGTGGCAACCCTAATAATGATAGGGTGCCATCCATGAATATAGAGATCATTGTCCAGCCATACACAACACTCAAGTGACCCATATCAGATCACATATTTCCTTTAAGGGGTATTGGCCATGTGTAGATGGCCTACACCAGACTTCCATTCCCCATCTCCACTATGTAGCATGATGCATACCCTGAATAAATCCATGTCCAACCCAGTGATGTTGGACATGCTACACGTACACATCCTGATCTCAAACACATACTTCATGGACATCCACCTTCCACATGCTGGACAGATCCTTGTCCCATACACTTTACATAGTCCTGCCCCTCTCAGACATGGTGTGATGACCGCATGGTAAATGTATCATTAACCCTGTGGATCAGTGATGTGGCACTGCCCCACCTGGCCCCAGAAACCTGCCTGTCGGGTACATGCACATTGCACTCTGTAGCCATCATACAGGTGTGGATAATGCTCATACTGCTGTGTTACTCCTATTTAGGTACCTCTGGCATTCTGCTACGACAGCAGCCCATTGCAGGTGAGACTGTTATTATTTATCAGGCATCGTAATGCACAGATCTATCTACCATGTGGCCATTTACAACATGTACACATAATGTATGGTTCTGTCACAATATACAGGTCAGACCTGCAATGCATCACAATGCCTACCCATGTGCAACACTTGCAAACTATGTGAATCACCTCACCGACATGAATCCTCACAAACTGTCATTGTCAGATGTGTGGACAGCTGTGCATACAATGGTGGAGGTGCTGTTCACTGTAAGGACATGTACTACAGATCAGAACTACACATGTGGGGAATAAAAACAGTACTACACAGTGGGCTGGAGTATGGTCAGCCCACAGGATTCACTGGTGTGGATCATACCCCTGCTATGAATGTCACACAATGTGATGTGCTATCTTGACATGTCCATGACATCTAGTGGCCTAGCTGCAACACTGCCTAACTAACCTGAAAACATATCCCACATACCACTCTTTGTCTGAATAACCCTGTCATCAGTGGAGCGTATGACATCTATGGGTGTATGTCATATGGGACAACACAGACATGTGAAATAGATGCCCGTCACAATAATTTGGCCAACATATGTACACACATGGCCATGGAGGATGGCCAGAGACATGAAGCAACACACACAGTAGACGTGATGTGCTTGTGTGTACACCCTATCGTATAATGGCTACACATGGTCCAACTATGGCCTTTGTGTAATGGTTATATTGTAGATGTGGAACACTAGACATCCTACAGGCCTGTGCACATCTTGTAGGCATGACATAAATCCACCACATAAGATGTGTTGAACATCTTGAGGGTGTCACAACATGATAGCAGTCGCCTGTACAGTATCCACATCAGCCCACAGATACAGTACCTTCCCCTTGCTGTTGTCGGACATCAATGTCATACTTGCTTCTCATGTGTGTGTGTGTGTGTGTGTGTGTGTGTGTGTGTGTGTGTGTGTGTGGTATACAGATGTCATGTGGGACATGATGTACTGACGTATTCACCATGTCTGGCCATAGTTGCCAGGCAGCAGCAATATGGTTGCAGATGTGCAGGGCTGTCATCCTTATACCCTTCAGTGATCTGTGTCACACATTCCACATCATGGTTTAGTGTGTATACACCTCAGTGACGTGGGTCACATTCCACAGTATATATGTATTGTATCTGAACACAGTCATGGCTATGAACTGTGTCTGTAACTCATGCTGTATAGCAATAGAGATGCCTCATGATTTCCTGCAATGGCCATGCACATCAGCTAAATGTGTAGTATATCTGTAGGGCGGACACACAATGATGCATTGGGACACCATTACCCCACTGTAAATTTAACAGGACACCATTCTGTTAAACATGTATGCATGTCATTGCACATGTCAGCAGATCACATGTCATACTACATGTGATTGTCAAGGTCATATGCCTCACATCAGGCAGATGTATTGTTAACCTGTGCTGGTTTACATGGTGTAACACAAGGATGTATGCTAACTACTACTATGATTGTGTAATTTGCATGCTGTCTGCTATGACACATGCATGCTGTTGTGTGCAACCCAGGGATGTATGATAACTACCACTATTATTGTCTGTGCTGCATGCCGTCTGCCGTATCACATGCATGTTGCATGCCTTCTGTCATATCTCCTATGTGTGTGTCTGTGTGTGTGTGTGTGTGTGTGTGTGTGTGTGTGTGTGTGTGTGTGTGTGTGTGTGTGTGTGTGTGTGTATCTATTGTATAGATTGTAATGTACAGTTCTTGTCTGCCCTCACAGGTGATGTAGGTGCGTTGCCCTCCTGCGGTACATCTGATGTTAGTGCCCCCACAGACTCTAGCAGTGATGAACGTGTGATTGAGGCACAGGCAGGGTTGTTAGGGGCTGAAACTGTGCCATTGGTTGCCATTCCAGCTATAACCCCCTCATCCCCGCACACAGATCCCATGCCTGCACATACCCCATCACCAGTGGCTGTAGAGGAAGGACAGTTGGCATGTGGTAGCTTAGAACAGGAAAGTGTGGGGGCTATGGAAGGTGTGCCTGCACAACATGGTGTCAGCCAACTGACTGGTGGTGCCCTGCACAGACACGTGGCCAGTGTTGCTCGTAGGAGGACCTCTGGCCAACATGCTCCTACAAGACAGACAGCAGCAGCTGGTGTCACCAGATGCATGTTTCAGGCTTTAATGGAGGCACAGGCATGTGCGGAACAGCACGACAGAGAAGATCAGAGGCTTCAGTGGGCTGCTGTCCGTTCTTTAAACAACAACATCCAGGCAATGGTAAATGCTCAACAACAGATTGCTGAAGCTTTGGATAGACGGTTGGGTGACATGGTTGAAGTCCTTGACCGTGGCATGACAATTCGCGAGGGTGAGCTGTCTGTGTTTGAACATCTGGTAGGAGTGAGGTGTCAGGCACGTGGACATAGGCCTGCTACATCACCTGTTTCAGGTCTACATGTACGAGCTACCTCACCTGTCTGGTCCCATAGTGGCAGTAGCAGCAGCAGTGCATCTGGTGCTGTGCTGTCCACACCACGACACAGCAGGCCATGTGCACGTGGCTCAGGACTGTTCCAACAGGGACACGGTTTCAGTGGACAAGTGAGATCAGAAAGTACCCAATCTGCACCTCTGCCTGGTAGTGCCCGTGCAACCCCTGAGAGGCACAGGTCACATGTCCGTGGCCGGACACTGTGAACTGTAAAACCTGGCCTGTACAGTCTGCAGCTGTCAATAATACCTCTGTGTAGGCCAGACACATGCCAGAACTGTGTGCATACATACACGCACACACTGGAAATATATGTAGGGCACTGCAGCACACACATGCATAACATCCACACATGCCCAATTAGATCAAAGGCCCTAACCCTTACACATGATGTCATCCAATGTTGCAGCCTAGGCCTCTGGCAAACATCATCCTGTGCATATGATGATGCCTGTGCTGCATCCCCGACATCCACATCATCAGTGCAGGGACATGCTCATCTGGTCACAGGGTGAACAGACTAGGAAGATAAGTGTAGTTTACAATTGTTGAGTACTGTTGACAGGCAGCAGACATACCATGTACTACAGGTGTATAATGCATTTCGTACTGTTAACAGTATGTGTCTTGTGTAACAACAGTAAATGCATGTTGGTCATGATGCTCTGCTGTCCTCCTTCAGGTCTAATTGCACGTGTCGGTGGATGTCAGTATTTGCAGTTAGTGTCCCATATGTCAATGTGGACTACTCACAGGTATGTATGAATATACCAGCATGCACTGTGTAGCTGCCACATAACAGTGAGAATGTCCCATGTTCCAAACAGGTATACTGACCCACGAGCATGATAGCTGTATATTAAGCTACTGTGGCTACAGATGTGACATCCATACTGGGTGACATCACAGGTACAGTTTCATGGAGTGGTGGGGTAAGAGAGCGGTCTAGCTGATTACAAGGGTAGAGGACAGTGGGAAGTGTGATGCCTCATTGGGAAGCAGTTATACACATTCCCATGACAGGATGCCAATGCACAACTGCACCGACACACTCAGGTATTGACACACATGTATTCAGTGACACAGTAACACATCCACACACTCATGGATTCACCGACACAGTAACACACACTCACACACAGTTGCTACTGTTGAGGTGAGGACACCTGCCTATGTGCAAATCATCATTACAGTACTGTGCACCAACATGACGTGCCACAGAGAATACACATGTACAGGTAGTCAGTATGGCTTAAGATCAGGGACATCAACACAGATAGTAGATTGCATCGCCTGGATGGGGGGAGGGGTCTTATCAGTTCAGTATGGTAACATACATCCTCACTCCAGGGACCAGACAGCCATACACACACACACACACGCACACACACACACACACACACACACACACTGTGGCATTCAGTATTGAATACACCTATGTCACGCACATACAGATACCTCACATGTGCGAGATACACTCCCCTTTCTATGTCCTGCTTTCTACATTGCAGTCTGTACAGATGTGTACACTAGTGTACAGGAGAGAGAGGAGAGTGAGTATCTGAACGTGCTCCACTATGTACATGCGTGTAGGTCCTACAATCCTGTCATTTGGGCATGTTTGTAGGCATTGCAATTGGTGGACATGTGTAATGACATACATGACACATGGACTGTTGTATGATATGATAGGTGTAATGGGTGACCAGTACAGAGGGAATGTTACCTCTGTCAACATTGATATCACACCTTATGTACTGTTAGCATTCAGCAGCCATGGACCAACATTCCATGTGCATGTGTGTAATGGCTGTAGCCACCTGTTTGCACAAAGGACAACAACAGCTGTGCTATTTACATGTATATTGTGTGTGTGTGTGTGACATCTACATACCCAGGGCAGGTACATGTCTGTCATATCCATACATGAGGGTGTGTACTGGTGTGCAGCAACAGTCATCTGCTAATGCTGTAAATAACCGAGGGCCCCTGGTATGTGTACAGCTGACCTGGTTACAAACAGTGGTATCATTGCATTGCATAACATATGATGCAACTGTGTCAGTACATGGGTACTCTCTACAGTTGATATAGAGCTTGGTACAATCCACTGGTCAAGGGTCACATGGTGGTGTACTCTTATATGTCCTACAACATGTATGGATGCGTGTTGGTGGTCCAAGGGCATGGTGGTGTCTGAGGTTTACATCCTAGAATGTAGCATGTGACCCTGTGTCCTACACATGACTCATCTGTGATGCCTTTCGTGGGGGTACCGGTCAGTACATGTGAGTGGCCTCTATGTATGTGGGGACACCACCACCTGGAGCAGTCCGTACCTGTGTTATGGCCCACATGTCTGGTTCTGAGGTATATGGTGGTAGTGCTATTGTGCACTACAGAGCCATCAGCCAGGTGTTCCTCACTGCACAGATGTCAGTACTCCCCATTGTTGGATCTACAGTGAGCAGCTGTGATTATAGATGCTACACATCTATCCCTGGTTAGCAAAAACATACAATGCAGTTGCCCTGTAGGTGTCAGGGTGTTAACCTGTGTTTAGGACATTTGCCTTGGAATGGCACTGTATGGGCGGATGCGACTGGGGTATTATCCCCACCTCCTTGAATCATGGATGCATGTGATATGTGTCAAAGGCCTGTCTACTGTCAGTCATGTCATCCCAGAATGACAAACACTGGACAACCTCGTACTTACAGCAGGACATTGGCTCATTGTGTTGTTCAAGCAGTTGCCACCTCTAACAAGGCTCATTGTGTTGGTCAAGCAGTTTCTACTCCTAGCAAGACATCACTGTGAGTGGTGATATTGGGCTTGGTATAGGATGGTACATCTAAGGTGATGGACAGCAGCAGACGTGTAAAAGACCGGTATCAAATATATGTAGAGCAGCTTTCCTGCTAACAATGACAACTACTAACACCAGAGCCCATTACAATGTGTTCTTTATGTCTACCTGTAATAGCATGGCCACTGTGGCCTTTCATGTTTAGAATCAGAGTGCATCCCAGACAGCCCTGTGCTACTAAGGGTATGAGCATGCCCAGTATAACCTTGTGTAGATGGCCACAAAGTGCATTCCGAACAACCCTGTGCTACTAAGTGTGTGAGCATGCCCAGTGACACCTTGTGTTGGTTATGTGCCTCTGTGTATGGGCATGGCCATTGTAACCCTGTATAGTGATAGTAGTCGTCCACTCCACAGATGGGCATACTCCAGGTCAGGATGGATTCCTACTTTAAACACACAGGTTCACAGGTATGTACATCTTAACTGCCGGCATCCCTGTTGATGTCCGCATTCCTAGAAGGTCATAATGACAGCCTTGAAATGTGTAGTCTGTGTGGCATGACTCGTAACTATGTAGTATTGTAATAGTGATCTGTAAATAGGCAGGTGTCCCGTTCCTACCACTGGCGTGTGTGTGTGTGTTTGTCGCCATTTTCCAGAGGACTGAAAAATGCTTTTAGACTGCTCAGACTCCATACAATTTGTATACCCACCTTTGGCAGGGCTGATGATGACACCCACCTACAAATACATCTCTGGGAGTGCTATGTCACAGTATTCTCAGTAGCTCGTTCTGTAACTGTGTAATGCTGTAGTGTAATAAAGTAGTTAGGTAGGTGTTCTAATCCCAGACTTGCCATGTGTGTGTGTGTGTGTGTGTGTGTGTGTGTGTGTGTGTTTGTCCCCATCTGCCTGAGGACTGAGTAATGCTTTTAGACTGCTCACACTCCATACAGTTTTTATACCCACTTTTGGCAAGGCTGATGATGTCACCCATCTACAAATACACCTCTGGGACTGCTGTTTCCCAGTAATCTCGGTAGCGTGTTCTGTAACTCCGTAATGCTCTAGTGTAATTAAGTAGTTAGGTCAGTGTTCTAATCCCAGACATGCCAAGTGTGTGTGTGTGTGTGTGTGTGTGTGTGTGTGTGTGTGTGTCTGCCTGCATGAGATAAGTACCGTGCTTTGTAGAGTATGCACTCTCTGTATAAATTGCATGACCACCTTTGTCATTCCTGCTGTTGTCACCCACCTAGGTATACACCTGTAGGCATGCCGCAACCCAGTATTCGCTGAAGCACATGCCCTAAAAGCATATTGCTGCAGTATGATACATAGGGGTTTGTATACAGGACATGGCAAGTGTGTGTTTGTCTGTCAGAGCCGGTGTAGAAGTGGTTGTGATTGTCTTACCATTGGACATGTTTGGGAGTGGATTTTGTAGTTTCCCTATATGGTGTCCGTCTTATGACACATTGGCCACCTCACAAGGAGTACAGCTGTCAGTCAACCATGGGACTGTGCTGGCAAGCCATACCCATACATCTGGCAAAAGGCCTTGTGAACAAAGTATGCAGCCCTATTAGTACCCGGTATATGTCCCGCACCCGTGTGCCATGCACAAACAAACTTGCATAGGATATCCCGCTATGTTGCTAGTACCATGCACATTGATGACAGATAGTAGGCATGGTGTGAATGCAGTGGCATGCAGAGGACATGGCACCCTGTACAGCGGTACAATAGGCACATATATGCGGACATTGTGCCTTCACTATGTTCCACACTGAATGCCTGCAACATATGTGGTGCCATCAAATGTGATCCATAGAGGCCAGCCAATGCTTCACACATGTGCCCTGTATGGAGCCATGCCACTGACACCATGGAATACCTGTATCATACTATCAATGCAGGTGCAGGGTCGACCTGCTCACTATAAGCAGGTTTCACCACACCAGGCCAGTATTGGCATATCGGGGGATAACAGGCTGTGTACACAACATGTGTCTGCCAAACTAGGTACACCTGTACATGTCACTGTACAGTATTGTGGGACATGCACATCCCAGGCAATGTCCATGTGAAGGACTATCAAACACAGACATGGCATGCATTGCAAATCTATGGCCATACACATTGGTAACCAGGATGTCAGGCCAGATAATGCAGTACCCAACTGCATGGGACATTGCAGACACTACACCCCTGCACTGCACACCATTGTTGGGTGATGCAATGCCAAGGATTACCCCTCACCCAGCCTTGTACAGCCATCTTGCACAGCCAACCACTACACACCCATGAAGCAATGCATACCTGCATGCCGGTACTGGCACCATGTGTCTGTGTGTGGGCTGTGATGCTCCCACCCACAGTCACTCCCAGTATAACCCTCATTGACATACCAACATATGTCAAGCACTTTCACATGCTCTAGCCCATAGAACCTCCAGATATCCCCAGTGGTGCATGTAGTCCTGTGCATTACTGCAATGTGGCAAATTAAGTAGTTACATTGTGTATTTGTGGCCCTGGCAAAGGTGCCAATGCGTGTCTATTAGAGAGTGTGGTTGTGGTGACAATGACATCCGTTCACGTGGACAGTCATGTGTGCCACACCTAATGTATGTCTACTATATCTCTGTTGCAGATGTCACTCACCTACACACATATATGTTCTTACAACACAGCAACATGTTGTCTTTGTGGCACATGTAGTAACGTCATGCACATGTAATAGTAATGAGTAGTCAGTCAGGGGTTTGACCCCTGTACTGTTCGGCATGTGGCAGATGATGCTTATGGTTAAGTCTCCAAGCCCTTCACTGGTGTATTTTGCCTGCCCCGTCCAGACACTCTCTGGTGGATGTGAAGGAGTACACCTGCACAGCAGCAGCATGTGTATTGTAAGTGATGGACATGGTCAAGTGATGGCCTCTGCACCCATTGCAGTCCTCCTCTAGCTGATTGCATGTGGTACAGCTGTGATGGTGTTCCCATAGCCATCCGCATGATAAACACAGTACACTATCTAGGGAAAACATGTTGTTATTTGGCCATGACAGTCACTGTGAGTGGTACCTGGATGTGGTGTTCTGGCACGGCATCACAGATGATATCTGGATGTACCTCAATCATTTTCCACAGTGGGAAATTGCCTAAAGACAGGAGGGGGATGTGCCACACATGACTACAACATGTAAGTGCAGCTATGCTGCATTGAGACTACTGCCTGTTTAACATGTGTGTGGTAATGGCTATTCTGCATGTTATAATACAGACATGACAGTACTCTGTTCATGAGGGACCCCCATCTGTAGGGCCATCTGTGAACTGGTCAGTGTG
Source organism: Protopterus annectens (assembly GCF_019279795.1). Taxonomy (NCBI): domain Eukaryota; kingdom Metazoa; phylum Chordata; order Ceratodontiformes; family Protopteridae; genus Protopterus; species Protopterus annectens. Next base: position 16,210,443 of record NC_056727.1, on the reverse strand, counting down.
TGCAACCATTTATTTCCTGTGTTACACACTGAACACACATCTGTGCACAGAAGAAGCATGGTGTGAGGATTGCAGACAGTACATGATGATAGGGGTGTGTTACTGCCATCATATCCCTGACTGGACATGTGTCACATGAGACAGTGGTATGACAGACACTGTCTGGGGTTCCCAGTGACAAGCCAATAATGGCCAACTGTTCATAGCTGCAGTCACACATCTACTACACATTGTACAGATGGCATTCAGTATATATGCATGTGTTGTGCTCCCTTTGCAAATGTATACCATCTGTTGTGTTGGGTTGATGGTGATATCTATGCATACTGTTGTAGGCAATCCTGTATGCTGTTGTGTTGGGTTGATTTTGTTATCTATGCATACAGTCGTGGGTAATCCTGTATGCTGTTGTCTATCACTAAGCCATATGTGGGTTTAAACTGCAACACCATAGGCTGAATGGGTTGGGAGGTCCCAGCAGAACCTCCTGTCCCACTTCAGCTGACCATGGCACCGGGCACTAGCACATCTGGGTCCCAGCCTTAGACATCAACCTCTGTTGGCTCTGCACCACCTTCTGGTGGTACCACCACTTAGGATGGAGCATGTCCCCCCTGGGAGCGGGACCAGACAGGTACATGTCTGCTGCTGTGCATTCCCAGACGTGTTGCATTGGTGGCTCACTAAGGGGTTCCGAAGCTAGATACTCCAGCTCAAGGGCAGAGTGTCACATTTACATGGTGGATGCTGCCCTTCTTAGACAGCCCCCAGCACTGCCTCCTTTGCAGCTGTTTAGGTGCAGTGGCAGTTGCCCATGGCGGGGACCTCCGTCCCACTGTTCACATGGGCTTGTGAATGCCGAGCACCCATCCTCTTCCGGGGTGTATCCCCCCCCCACATGTGTCATATACCAACCCTGTATGCTGTCTTTTCTGTGATCCTACCTATCCTCCACAGCCATACCTACACTCCTTCCCCTACATCTGACCCTCACCTACAGAAACATAAGGCCAATCGGCTCCTAGGACAACATATGCCCTATACATAACTGTCTATTACACACACATGCCCACTGGACACATGAAACCCTTGTAATATGCATCACAACATACTCCTGTTATCCTAACCCCTGTCCTTCAGGCCCATGATCCTGGTATGCACATGACTCTTACATGGTCCAGTTACACATGATGAGGATGACCCCATGGTACACACAACACTACCGTTCCCTCTATGGTTACCCCAGTTACCTTTATCATGATGTTGATGTTGCACACAGCACCTTGCAAGAGTAGTTTTCACACATAATGATTGGACAGGTACTGTTGTGCTAATGTACATTACATACACAGAGTGATGTATACGGCCAATGTACAACTATTTGCGTGTATGACTGACACATGTCTATCTGAGGGAGTCTTGAGATCACATAGAGCAACACCACTACATAATACAGTCATTGCTGGTGTTTCCCATTTCATTCATTTGTAATGCTTTGTTGCCACATTGTATGTTCCTGATATATCTCTATATATGTATGTACCTATATGCTGGACATAACATTCCTATACTGTTGAATGACTGAGCTGTATGATATGTTTGTGGTACTGTCCGTTGTCTGTATATCTGCCATGGCATATTGATAATTCACATTAGCTGTGTGCGCAGGGTCCTGGTTCCGACCCTTGCAAAGGACATTTATTTGGTTGCAGGGCAGAACAAGCCCATTGGATACAAAGGGAGTAAGGCACATTAAAGCAGTTGGGAGCGGGTTTGTGTGGGTTTGCGCGGTGTTAAGCACTGCTGACCTCTGGTTACAGCTTCTTACACTCAGTTAGCCTCTACATTGCTTTACCAGTGCAATACTCGCATACTGGTAGCCAAACACGCTTACACCCGCTCACTCCTGCACTTGCAAATGCACCGACATTGGTGCTTGTATCTGTTATTCACACCTCTGGGTGGGAGCGAGGACCACAATATTACCTTGTGATTACATTGGACTACATGACTACAGTATCAGGAATGGCTGCCCATTAGGCGACGGCATGGTGTTCGACTGTACGGAATCAGTGGCCTGTCCAGTGAATCAGTCATATTATTTGTGTGGTCCTTATACAATCTTCTCCCACCTTGTGATGCCTATTACATTGGACTACATGACTACAGTATCAGGAATGGCTGCCCATTAGGCGACGGCATGGCATTCGACTGTACGGAATCAGCGGCCTGTCCAGTGAATTAATCATATTATTTGTGTGTACCTCATACAATCTGCTCTCACCATGTGATACCTATTACATCGGACTACATGACTACAGTATCAGGAATGGCTGCCCATTAGGCAACAGCTTGGCATTCGACTCTACGGAATCAGCGGCCTGTCCAGTGAATTAATCATATTATTTGTGTGTTCCTCATACAATCTGCTCCCGTCAGACTGATACATGGGAACTGAGACTCTTCAATACAGACAAGTAGTTGGGTTTTGGGAGCCACATCCATCGGCTGAGTCAGGCTACCGCATACCTATTATAGGTTTGCCACCTTTTCAACTGGCCAAGGTAGGATTTTAGGGTTAACACCTGTCCCACTTTGCGAGGGACAGTCCCTCTTTAGGCAGTTGTGTCCTGTGAAAATAATCAAGACATAGCAAATGTCCTGATTACAGGACAATATATTCTACATTTCTTTAATAGTTGCATAAAACAGTTATTTTATATATGAAACTTCTATATGTTATGTGAAGTAGCATAAGCAATTCAAATGTTACTAGAATAAGCTTTTATTTGTGCAAATAAGTATAATTTTGTACTATGCACGGCTGTAGCTATGTTTTGTCCTGGAAAATCTGACATTTCTACAGAACATGTCCCACTTTGGCCATTTGGAAAGGTGGCAACCCTATAGGACCAGTATGTAGAGACGTCAGATTTTGCAGGGCAACACATACCCACAGCCAGTAGAAAGGAGAGTACTTCACTGTTTTGCCTAAATAAAAAGTTATTCTTGTAGCATTATAGTTACTTATACTGTTTCTTATAACATTTAGGTGTTTCAGATACAAAATAATTGTTTTATGCAACTACTACAGACAATATAGGAATTTTTTGCCCTAAATCACAGGACATTTGTCATAATTACATTTATTTTGCAGGACACAACTGCCCAAAGGGGAGTGTCCCTCGCAAAGGTGGACAGGTGGTAACCCCAAACCCTATTATTCTATCATCTTTCTAAGGTAGTCGGGTTAACATGTGCTTTCTCTCACTAGCAGACCTCTCATACGAATGGGGAAGAATGAACGCTGAATCAGGAACACTGCATAACAACTTCAGGGACACATTTAGAAGGTTGGTGCTGTTAACCTGACACATTGACGGACCCAGAGCACATATGTATTCATACACATTGTCTGAGGTACATGCTGTTTATGACTCTTGCATGTTGTCATTCAGTAAGTGTATTCTGCCTCCTTTCCTCCTAATGTCACTATTTCTAGGAGGGTTTATTTGGGACTGTGTTAGATTCTGATTCGTAATCATGGACGTCCCTGGTAATCGGGGACAGTTCAATGATATAGTCCCTATGTGTTCGCCCAATGGTTTATGGACTATCCAGTAGATGTGCTCTTAAGGTTTGGGAGGTATGGGCATCTGCTATACCCACGTTGGAATATTACTTACATCCATGGGGCGGTCCTAATACATCTCTGCCATCCAACACCTGCACGCCTAGGCCCATAATCGCATATCTATAGTTCCCCTACCTGCCACTCCTCTACAGCACTCATCCATACTGTGGGCGCAGGTGGGGTAAGAACACACCTCTACACACTGCCCACTCTTCCCGTGTCGGGACACATGTCGTACATTGTGTCAACCCCTGTGTTATCAGGCTTGCACAACCTACTCTTCCATGTACAGCTACATCCCGGTCGCAGCAATCTTTACTGGCCTTGGCTGAAAGAACAACATTTTTGGTGTCCCACAAGGGACATCGTTCTCCATGTTTAAAGTGTAGACCTTGTAGATCTCTCCCACTGGTAGTTTCCTGCCAGTGGTCTGGGAAGCAGTGGTGTATTTACCTTTATTGCATGTCTGTATGTCTCACCAGCCTAGCTGGGGGGGGTGGGAGGTAGACGTTTGTTTAATGGACCTCCCACCAACATATCCCCGGTTTGAACATATGTTACCCGTAACTGCTATAACATAACCTAGGTATATACATGTGTATATTTACTGTAACATATATATATATATCTATTTACATTAATATATACAGGTATATCTGCATATGTATGTATACATGTATATTCATGTCTTGCTGTATATATATATATATATATATATATATATATATATATATATATATATATATATTTGTGTGTGTGTGTATATATATATATACATATATATATATATATATATATATATATATATATATATATATATATATATATATGTATGAATATACATACATCTGTGTGTCAATGCATTCCCCGCTGATTCGCACTTACACATGTGTAATGGTGTTTATATATGCTTCACCAGCATACTAGTGCCTTATTCATTATGACACCGACACTTCACCCCAGTTATCTTGTAATCGGTATTTAGCACATTATACAGCGGACAGATGTCGTAATATGTTCATGTATGGATTACTTATGGTAATTGGAATGTGATACAGTGTGATTCGACCCGTCCCTCTTCTGCACAGCCTATTTTTCCATCTACTGTCGATGTTTGTATGTGCACATTCCTATTATTTATGTCAACAAATGGAATTCATGTGTTACAGAGAATGTACTTCAACATATTGTTGTCTGCATGTGTGTATGCATATATACCTATCACGAACTAGCTGACCTCCATGGGGCTGTCCATTAGAACTGGGCCATCCAACCCTGGCATGTCTGGATCCATAATTGCATACCCATAGTTCCTCCAGCCCACCCATGTTGAATTTACATGCGTAACATCCATTATCCACTTGTTATTGCAGCTATGGCACACCTTTACACATTGCCCTCTCCAGAGCATTTGGGGCACTACACACATTTTGTCCCACCTCGTGTATTCACAGGGTATCACGCCATGTATGTTTGCACATATGTGCCTTTCCTGGGGTTATGGAATGCACCCATTTGCACTTTACAATTGTTGGTGGTCCCAGCATGGACTACAATACGTCTGTGTGTAAAGTAGACTTAGCAATTCAACGATGTTACTCCCACTGGTAAAACCCTGGCTGTGGTGTGACTAGCAGTGCTCTGCTCACTCCTGGGCAGCTTTTTATGACATATGCTGAAAGCACTATATAATACCATAATTGCTCTTGATTCCCTTTACATCCCTTGTGTATGCTTTGTTACGATGTTCATTCTTCATATATATATATATATATACATATATATATATTTATATTACATCTGTACATACAAACATACATTTCCTATGCTGGGAGCTGCTTACACCCGCGCAGGAGTACTCACCTATGCTTACTGCGTGTTACATATGTTTACTGCCACTTATTTGTGCTTACTTGTGCCTTATTCTTTATGGCAATACCACTTTGATTTACAGGCTCTGGTTAATAGACCAATGTGATACACACGTTCACTTTTACATGTTTAAATGTCAGCTTTACAGCAGAGCAACATTCATTTCACAAGGAAAATGATATGTGCTATAGTCGAACTTGAACCATGAATGCCTTTTCGTTAGGCGGATGCTCTAACCACTACACTATTGGTGTCCTGCTTCATTTATATGTATACCCATGGCTCATAGTTACCCGAACACACACCTCAGTGCTTCACTTACACAGCAGCCATCCATTTTCCTGTTGGGAAAACCGCACTACTACACATGCATCATTCCCTATTCCCTACTGCTCTGGATCCGTGCCGTATGTTGACTCAGTCCGAGGATATTCAGACCTCCAAAGCCTATAGTCCTGGTGCATAGGTGTGTTTGATTGTCAGGGTGTTCATGTGGTCATCCGGGTTTAGGCTTGTCCGACTGGGGACCAGAACAGCCCTGTACCCGTTTGAAAGTCAGATTTTGCACGTGGACAAGGTTACGCCCACTGTTAGCATCATATCTGTGGTTAGAGATGCAGGGATTTTGGCCACCTCTTGTAGCGTTTTAGTTGCTTATTCAGTTTCTTATGACATTTAGGTGTTTCAGATACAGAATAACTGTTTTATGCAACTATTACATAGATATAGGACATATTTTTGTCATTAAATCTCAGGACATCTGCCATTTGACACTAAGTGTACAACACACCAAGTCTCCTCTTCAGTTTTTCACTTGAAACTATTGTCTCAACCTAAGCACTCAAAAAGCATCCTACAGTCCAGCACTTGCTCAGACCTAATAGCAAGCACTAATATACCCTGACACTTGACTGCCCAGCAGGGCAAGGCTCCTTATCCACCCCTCACCAGCCAAGTGACTAAGCAGCTCTCATTACTATTCAGGCATGACCAAAGGGCAACTTCAGTTGTACTCTCCAGTCCAGCTGGTGAATCTGGATATCCTGAGGCAATGTTACAATTGCCTCATGTACACAGACAGCCCTCTCCTCTTACCACAAAACTCTAACATATGCGAGAGATGCAATTATGCAGCCAAACTGGAGGCTAAGGTCTCTTCACCCAAGAATGGAACAGGCAGTCATGAGGAGAAGGTTAACACTTGCACCACACCTCCAGCCTCACATAGACCTACTAAACCAGTACTGGCAAAAAATACACATAAATACATGAAATCATACTCGGAGACTCTAAATAAAAACCTGCAAAAGCATCAGAGAGCTCCAAAGCAGACACCCACAAAACCTGCACCTCCCATCACAAACCAGACAAAACATAAAAAACATAATCAATGTGCCGCACAATCACAGCCCTTAAGGTGAAATAACATAACTAACACACTAATAATAGATGACTCAATAGCCAGGCACACTAACACCCCAGTCACTAGGCTGGACAAAGAGAAGGTTACTTATCGGGAGCCAGAATCCGCCACATAACACAAGCACTCAGGGCACTCCAGAACAAGTACAAATATGACCCTGTCATTGTTCATGTTGGTGTGAATGACCTGAGATGTACCTCCCTGGATTACATGAAAAGAGACATGGAAGAGCTCTCTGATCATGTAGCCCAGGTGGGTATGACCCTGACCCTGAGTAGCATCCTGCCCTCACCAAAAATGATACCTCAGTATAAAGAAAAAATGATCAATTTCAACAACTGGCTAAGCTTCTGGTGTCGTTCAAAAAGGATCCAGTGTCTGTCAGCCTGGAATGACATGCTCGACAAGCCGGGTTGCGTCGCAAGAGACGGCTTGCACCTGTCACCCCTTGGCTTTCGAATACTGGCCAAGGCTCTTGCTGCCCCCATAGTGCCTTTTTTAGACAAGGATCAAAATTAAAACCCAACACCGTAAACAGCACAAGTAAAAAAATGAGGGTTATGCTACTCAACGCCAGGAGTTTAAATCTCAAAATGCATGTGCTCGAAGCACTCCTAAGTATGGAGAACGTTGACATCTGTGCAATAACTGAAACCTGGTTCAAGGCTCTAGAGAGCACTTCAGCACTACTGGGCTACAATTCATACCACACATTTCGGCCACAGAACACAGACCGAAACATAAAAGGAGGGGGTGTATCCATATTCATCAAGGATACCCACACCTCCAGGTTAGTGGCGCAGCATGATAATTCTGAGATCATCCACGTGCAACTAACATCAGGCAAATCTGCAATGCAAATTGTGGTCTGCTACAGATCACCCTCCATGACCCAGGACCACCACTCTGCCTTTCTGGAGACACTGGAAAACATGAAGGTCCTACCGTACACCCTGATATTGGGCAATTTAAATTACCCTACCATTAACTGGGAAAACTACTTGAGTACAAACTCCCAGGCTCAGCACTTCCTGGAATTTATCAACTGAAATGCCCTGGATCAGCTGGTAATCTCCCCAAATAGAGGCCACAACATATTGGACCTGGTCATCACCAACATGGGCAACAGGTGTTCTGTACCGGAGGTCAACCCATCACTGGTTAGATCAGACCATAAACTAATCACCCTGGATTTCCACAACCCACCACCACCCCCATCCAAGGAAACCACAGTGAAAAACTTTTCTAAAGCAAACTTCACCTTACTTAAGGCAGAGGTGGTAAGTTTCACAGCCCCCACGCTAAAGGATAACACTGCCCAAGATGCAGAATCCTTTACAATTGCACTTTGTGAGCACCTACAAGGATTCATGGATCATGCCATCCCTAGCAAAACCAAGACTCACTCCCCTAAGAGAAGGGCACCAGTCTGGTGGACCCCTGCCATAAACAGGTTATACAACAGAAGGAGGAAACTAGTTCAGAAAAAAAACAAATCTAAAGAAGGGAAGACATCCCTAATCAGTATCAGTAAGAAACTAAGGTCCCTCATAAAATCATCCAAGGCTAACTTCAAAAGAAAAATAGCCAAGGATTCAAAAGATAACCACAAAGCCTTCTTTAGCTATGTCAAGAATCTAAGTGGCAACTCACAGATATGCTCGGAGCTAGTGCAAAATAGCACAAAATATACTGAACCTACTGATATTGCCAACATCCTGGCAGATATATTCAGTGCAAACTTCACCTCCTTCTCACCTTCAAAAGGGCCCACAATACCGGAAAAGTGTAGTGTCCTGGAAATCACAGACGCATAGGTGAAAACAGCCCTTTCAAAATCCAAAAACACAGCATCAATGGGGCCAGATGGTGTCCCAGGCTGCATCCTGCATGAAATACAGAACAAACTAACCCCCCACCTAAACACGCTGTTCAACCTCAGCCTCTCCACAGGCTACATGCCCATAGAATGGCACACAGCAATGGTTAATTCACTCCACAAAGGAGGGGCCACAACTGACCCTGGTAACTATAAGCCTGACTAGCCTGGTCTTCAAGGCTATGGAGCACATCATCATGGAACTCATTAACAAAGACATTTGTAACCTCCAAACACTTGACACCACCCAGTTTGGCTTTGTTAAGAGCAGAGCATGCCTACTAAACCTGGTTAACTTCTTTAAGACAGTCACCAAGGCCAAAGACAAGGGAAAGGTGGTTCACACAGCCTACCTTGATCTCGCCAAGGCATTCGGCACCATTCCTCACTTGGGTATTATAGAAAAACTCACCAGCCTGAACATAAACCCCTACGTCACAAGATGGGTTGCCAACTGGCTTACAGACAGAACACCCACACAGTAAGAATGGCAGGCTCCAGGTCTGACTCTAAACCAGTCACAAGTGGTGATCTGCAAGGCTCGTTTCTGGGACCCCTACTGTTTGGCATATATTTCTCAGAAGTACAGGCAAACACAGGAGGACTATGGCTAACCAAGTTAGCCGATGACTGCAAACTGGGAGCCATAATCAACTCTCTGGCTGACATGAGACAGACACCTGGTGGCAAAGTTATAGCCTCAAGCTAAATGCCAAAAAATACATAGTCATCCCTTTTGGGAAAAAATAAACACGCACAAATTACCACATAGGTGGCAGCCCCCTTAATACAGAAGAGATAATAAGAGATCTGGGGACCCGGGTAGATAGTAATCTCTCCTTTGACAATCATATTGTCAAAGTAGTTAGGAAATCCTTCTATGTGGTCCATCTAATTACTAAGGGGTTCGCATCTAGAAATAAAGAGGTTATAGTGCCTCTCTACTCATCACTCATCAGACCCATCATAGAGTACAATGTCCCATTTGGGATGTACCTCACAAGACACTTCCCACAGCTGAAAAGACCACAAAAGCACCTCACAAAGAGGGTTATTGTCCTCAAACATATGTCCTATGCAGCCCGACTGAAAAAACTCCGGCTGTACTAAGTGGCATATCGCTTACTCAGAGGTGATCTCTGCCTGACTTACAAAGCTATGTACAACTCAGAATTGATGGATATGCTCCACCAAAAGAAATCCAAGTCACTGTGAGCCACGTGCTCTAGTGAGCTAAACCTCGCCACAACAATAAATAGAACATGCTGGAGGGATAGATTCCTGTCACAGAGACTTCCCATGCTTTGGAACAAAATTCCTAACTACATTAGGCAGAGCCTCTCACTAACACTCTTCAAGAGAAGCCTTGACAAGTGGATGGGTAACAGAAAATACACCCCTGGGATCACTTCATTGGCTCTGCTTGACAGAGGCTCAGTTAATTAATCAATGGGGTGGCAAAAGCTGACACATTCTGGCTAGGCTTATAAATGAACGAAATATACACCAGGATCTTTATTAAATAAAGCTTTCGGGTCTACACCCTTCATCAGTATAACTTAACATATAAAAAATCACCATTTAAATAGGAGAACATAAAGTCACATGCTTCAACCCAACCCACCTAACAATAAAAATTTAAAGCTACAATGAATCAATAAATATATGCAAAGTAGCACATAAAAAATCACATCTATAAAGCATATATATTTTTATAAATAAACAATTTTATACTGTTTCATATGAAATCACATGCACCATACTTAAAATTAATAATTAATAATTAAAACTTAAACTTATAAAACTTCTCTCTGTCTTTTAGCCAGAACGGGCTTCAGACTAACTGAATTATTTAGGCCTGGGGCTACATCAGCTTGAAGTCTAATAATCCATTCTAGTTCTTTCAATTCCAATAAATTATTAATGTCACCCTTCCTCAGACCTACCTACCTTACAAAGGACCCTAAATCTAAAGTATGTCCCACACCTTCATCCAATATATGTTTACTTACGGCATTGGTGGGCAACTTCCTCCTGATTTCAGACCTGTGTTCCACCATTCTCTCCTCAATTTTCTTATAGTTTTGCCTACATAGAATGAGGTGCAACACACACAAGTAGCCAAATATACTACTCTCTCCTCATTACAAGCAGTAATTGTTCTCATGGTAAATGTCTCATTAGTTATAGGATGTGTAAATGTAGCATCACCTATATAAATGTCATTGCAACAAGTACAATTATAGCATTTCACTGTTTTAGCCACCCTTCTATCATCTCCATTTTTATTTTGAAAATCCTTGTAGCACAATTTCTGCTTCAAAGCTTCAGAGCTCCTATAGGCGAACCTAGGTTTATCACCTACTATAGACCTAATCTCAGGCATAGCCATTAAAATTGCCCAATTCTTCTCAATTATGCTACAGACACTATGAGAATTTAGGTTATAAGTTGTCAAGTACCTAACAGCAATATTATTACCCAACATCACCTGTCTAGTAGCACTATTCTCACTACAGCCTCGTAATATAGGTTTATACCTGGACTCTCTTTCAATAATTACATCTTTAATTACTTTATTTATAAATTTATACATTTTTTGGATGTAACAATTTTTAAGGAATCTTATATTTTGGAATCCAAGGTGTTTAAAAAAGATGCTTTATAGATGTGATTTTTTATGTGCTACTTTGCATATATTTATTGATTCATTGTAGCTTTAAATTTTTATTGTTAGGTGGGTTGGGTTGAAGCATGTGACTTTATGTTCTCCTATTTAAATGGTGATTTTTTTATATGTTAAGTTATACTGATGAAGGGTGTAGACCCGAAAACTTTATTTAATAAAGATCCTGGTGTCTATTTCGTTGTTTTATTCAGGCAGTTGCAGTAACACCTATTGCTGAATTTGGTATTTACTTCTGGTGTGTACTGCTAGCACCTGTCTTGTGAGGAGAGCTTCAACCCACCTGTGGTTTTTTGTTTTTTCGTTGATCTTCATTGGCCTTTTTCTTGGCCTTTTTTCTTGGATTTTATTATGGAGAGTGATAAGAGAGACTGCATTAATACTGTTAAAGGTCTTCTACGTCTAAATGGAAATCCGTTATTGAAAATGGTACTTGAAACAACACCTGAACAAACAGTTACAAGTATAAAAGTTAAAGAATTTAAAGAACATCTGGCATCTTTAGAGAAGAAGATGCAGACTTACAAACAGCTTCAGTGGCAGAGATTAAGTTTTCAAGCATATCTTGAATTAGGTATAGTGCCTAGAGGGCTAAGAATTTTAAAAATGCCCTCTTATGGTAATACCTATAATGAACTTTTGATGCAATGGCAACAATTGAATTTAAAATTAAGTGCTGACTATATGAAGTTGATGAACACATTTTTTGTGCCTGTTGAGAACAGGTTGATTGAAGAAATAGAACTTCTTGAGAATACCATCATTAATATGCCTGGCTTTAGCGATTCACTAGAGTTATACCAAAACTTTTTGGCCCGTATGCAATCTATGGACATGAAGCTACAACAAAGGAAAAAGAATAAATTACAAAGGGACATTAAGGACTTTAAGCAGAATCGAATCTTCTCTTGGCCCAGAGAAGAACTTAAACAATTTGCCCCAAATAGAAAACTATCGGTGGCAAAAAACAATCGTAATAATTTTAGTAACAGGCTGGGTTCATTAGATCAGCTTGATGTGTTTGATCAACCAACGAATAATGTGAGCACTGGTGCTATACCTAATACTGTACCAACGAAATCCGCTTCAAAACCTGTTGCTGTGGAAAAAGTGAATGTAGCTTTAAATGATAATGAGAACGTGCTACAGGAGGCACCGTCTGGTAGTGACGTTGCTGAGGGTAGATGGAATGACTCTGTGCGTCCCAAAGTGAAGGAGAGTTCGTCGACTAATGTACTCGAGTTAACTAAAAAATCTCTACAAAGGGAGATTACTTCCTTCTCTCCTTTTTTATTGAAGCAGCCAGAGAAGGTTGCTATACAAGTAAAATCGCTGGACTCCCACTTAACCCATCAGCAACAACAGCAACACACGCTGTCGATGAAGAGGAAAGTGAGCAGTCCTTTGTTACACAACAAGACCACGAAACGCTAGTTTGTTTTATTAATGCTGGTGAGAACTTTATCTCTGTAGGTTTTAATGATGGGACTTTGTGCAAAAATGTGAGTTGTTCTATTGGAGACATTGATACGGAACAACAGTTTGCAATTATTGAACAACCCCGCTTTTTGAGCAATGGACTTAATAAAAGTACTGTTAATATTTCAAAACTAGTTTTAACAGAACCCCAGCTCTCTTTGCTCGCAAAGGGGTTGAAATTCATCCCTAATGCTAGGGATGATATAGTTAAGGCAATTATTGATTTAAAAATTTTTGTATGCAATATAAGTCTCAAAATGATTTTTAAAGATACTATGCTGAATACATCTTTATTTAAAAGATCGAGTACATTTATGCCAGTATTATGTCCCATTTTGAATGCATTTTCAAACATTGTTGAATGTGAACTACATAAGTATTATAAGAGCAATTTGGTGCGTAAGAATGTTTATAATATATCACGTTCTGAATTTATGGCCTTAAGACAGTTGCAAATGTGTACTAGTATAATAATTAAGCAAGCTGATAAAGGGAGAGCAGTGGTGGTGATGGATAGAGATGATTATTTTATGAGGTTTAAAGATCTTTTATATAATGTCACCACTTTTAAAAAGATTTCTTTTGTTGAAGTGCAAAGATTAATTAGTGAAGTGAATATGGTCATTTATGACCTTCAAATAAATGATGATATAAGTATAGATCTATTTAATTATCTAACTGTTCCTTGCCCAAGAATTCCCCAAATATATGGTATACCCAAGATACATAAAAGTATTAGTGACCCCCCCCTGAGGCCTATTGTTTCTGAGTGGAGGTTGGGTCACTGAACCTGTTTCGAAATACCTGCAGGGCGTCTTGGGGAAGTATTTGAAAGTATGTACAACTGTGCTTAAAGATACAAATGATTTTTTGAATAGCTTATATGAATGGCAGTGTATTAATAATATGGATAACTGCATTTTGGTTACCCTGGATATTGCTTCACTTTTCACAGTAATACCTAAAGAATATGGTGTTAATGCTATACGTGAATTTTTGTGTCAAGAGGTTAAAACAAATGGAAGAGACATTGAGACTATTTGTTCTCTTTTAGAAGTTGTTTTATTACATAATGTGTTTATTTTTGATGGTGAACCTTTCCTTCAATTAACAGGTGTGGCAATGGGTACGTCCGTTGCCAACACCTATGCCAACCTTGTACTTTATGAAAGGGAGAAAAGGGTTATTTTAGATAAGAGTATTGAGTTCAACAAATATGTGTCATTCTATAAGAGATTTGTAGATGATTGCTTTATGTTATGGAAGGGTACTTTGCTGGATTTGGATCTGTATTTGCAGTACTTGAATGATTCAACTAGTTTCCTGAGTTTCAAGATGGAAACTTCAGATAGTGTTATGAATTTTTTGGATGTAACAATTTTTAAGGAATCTAATATTTTGGAATCCAAGGTGTTTAGAAAAGATGTTGATGCCCTTAGGTATGTTAATAAAAACAGCATGCATGCCCCTCATATTTTCAAAGGAACATTGAAAGCACAGTTTATTAGGCTGAGTAGATTAAATACAAAGGATGAAGTGTTTCAAGAGCAGGTACATGCTATGGCAATGGAGTTTGAGAAGAGTGGTTATTCGAAGGAATTTATAAATAAAGTAATTAAAGATGTAATTATTGAAAGAGAGTCCAGGTATAAACCTATATTACGAGGCTGTAGTGAGAATAGTGCTACTAGACAGGTGATGTTGGGTAATAACATTGCTGTTAGGTACTTGACAATTTATAACCTAAATTCTCATAGTGTTTGTAGCATAATTGAGAAGAATTGGGCAATTTTAATGGCTATGCCTGAGATTAGGTCTATAGTAGGTGATAAACCTAGGTTCGCCTATAGGAGCTCTGAAGCTTTGAAGCAGAAATTGTGCTACAAGGATTTTCAGAATAAAAATGGAGATGATAGAAGGGTGGCTAAAACAGTGAAATGTTATAATTGTACTTGTTGCAATGACATTTATATAGGTGATGCTACATTTACACATCCTATAACTAATGAGACATTTACCATGAGAACAGTTACTGCTTGTAATGAGGAGAGAGTAGTATATTTGGCTACTTGTGTGTGTTGCACTTCATTCTATGTAGGCAAAACTATAAGAAAATTGAGGGAGAGAATGGTGGAACACAGGTCTGAAATCAGGAGGAAGTTGCCCACCAATGCCTTAAGTAAACATATATTGGATGAAGGTGTGGGAAATACTTTTAGATTTAGGGTCCTTTGTAAGGTAGAGGTAGGTCTGAGGAAGGGTGACATTAATAATTTATTGGAAATGAAAGAACTAGAATGGATTATTAGACTTCAAGCTGATATAGCCCCAGGCCTAAATAATTCATTTAGTCTGAAGCCCGTTCTGGCTAAAAGACAGAGAGAAGTTTTATAAGTTTAAGTTTTAATTATTAATTATTAATTTTTAAGTATGGTGCATGTGATTTCATATGAAACAGTATAAAATTGTTTATTTATAAAAATATATATGCTTTATAGATGTGATTTTTTATGTGCTACTTTGCATATATTTATTGATTAATTGTAGCTGTATAATGCATTATTCGTATCTTTCACTTGTATCTTATAGTAGTGTTCATAAATACGTTTTTTAACTGTCTTTCTGTTTTACCTATATAAAATGCAGGGCAGGCTATACAGGTGGCAAGATATACCACCTGCCTGGTGTTACAATTGCCTGCCCTGCACCTGACATATGTATAATTCATATCTTGAAGCTTAATATGCAATTCTTTATTAATACACCCACATTGTCTACAATTTCCACATTTCTTAGTCCCTTTATGGGCAATCTTAATGCTTACATGATTACTAGCATTTTCTAATAACCTTTTAATATTCGGAGCTGTCTTATACACAAAACTTGGAAAACTCCCTAAGTTCGTACCTATGTTGACCGATACAGTTATCAAATCCCAATGTCTTAGCATTATATCTTTAATAAAACTAACATAAGGGGTGTACATCAAAACACATACCCTCTTATTAACCACTTTATAAGTTTGTTTACCCATATTTTTCACTTGTATATCACCACTATCAACACATGATCTTCCCAACAAAGGTATATATTTAATACCCCATTGTTGTTTGACATATTTAACAATATCTTTCAACATACTTTCAGGGTATCCTCTATTTCTGAACATATTATAGATGAATTCCATTCGCTTTTCCATTATTTCTTTAGTAGAGGACATTCGTGCTGCTCTTATACATTGTCCCTTAACAACATTCTTAAACATATATGGTGGATGATTACTATTATATACAATATAATCATTAGAAAAAGTAGTTTTTCTATATATCCTGGATGCAAAACCATTGTTCACATGACTAATATAAGTATCCAAGTATGCAGTTCCTTTTTCATTAGTATTATGTGTAAATCTTAAGAATTGTGTCGTCCCATTGAGATACTCTATAAATTCAGTAATAGCTTCTTTATTACCCTTCCATAAAATGAATAAATCATCTAAATATCTGGCATAGAAAGCGATGTCCGAATAAAACCTACTTTAAACAAATGTTCGGACTCCCATTCTAACATCACCAGATTGGCAAAAATGGGGGCACAAGATGCCCCCATAGCTACCTCTTTACACTGTCTGAAGTATTCACCTTGGAATATGATGTAATTGTGGTCTAGGACTAACGCCATCATATCTACAATAAGGCAAATCCGATCCCAGCTCAAGTTAGAACATTTCCTCAAGCTATTACTGAAAAATTCCAGTCCAATTTCTTTTGGTATACTAGAATATAAATCTGTAACATTAATGGTAACAAAAATCAGGTCTTCTTTCCACAATTCTGTAGTCAATTTACCCCAAAAATTCCAAGAATCTTTCATTAGATGTGTTATATTCCCATATATGTGTTTGGTCCATCTATCGATTGCTACCCCTAAATTGTATGTTTTTGATTTAGAACCAGAAATAATAGGTCTAAATGGGGGGTTACTAATAGATTTGTGGACTTTAGGTATGCCTATGATGTGGGCCAAAATAGGATAATCAACCTTCAAAAATGTATATATTTCCTGGGTAATTCTATTATCTAATAGATACTCCTCTAAAGCTAAATCTATTCTTTTATGTCCAATATTAATTTGATTAATAGATACCGCCTCATAATTACCAGACTTGTACAATAAATTATGTATTTGTGTGTTGTAGTCGAAGGTATTATAAACAACTACACCCCCCCCTTATCCGGTTTCATTATTCAAACATTCCCGTTCCTTCATAGTTAAGTTATCCTGAAAATTACTATAATGAGATTTTCCCTTTCTAATGTAACTATTTAACCAATAAATGTCTTTGCAAACCATTCTTTCAAAATTGGTTACTTGGGGCATCTTGTGTCCCCATTTTTGCCAATCTGGTGATGTTAGAATGGGAGTCCAAACATTTGTTTAAAAGTAGGTTTTATTCGGACATTGCTTTCTATGCCAGATATTTAGACGATTTATTCATTTTATGGAAGGGTAATAAAGAAGCTATTACTGAATTTATAGAGTATCTAAATGGGACGACACAATTCTTAAGATTTACACATAATACTAATGAAAAAGGAACTGCATACTTGGATACTTATATTAGTCATGTGCACGATGGTTTTGCATCCAGGATATATAGAAAAACAACTTTTTCTAATGATTATATTGTATATAATAGTAATCATCCACCATATATGTTTAAGAATGTTGTTAAGGGACAATGTATAAGAGCAGCACGAATGTCCTGTACTAAAGAAATAATGGAGAAGGAAATGGAATTCATCTATAATATGTTCAGAAATAGAGGATACCCTGAAAGTATGTTAAAAGATATTGTTAAATATGTCAAACAACAATGGGGTATTAAATATATACCTTTGTTGGGAAGATCATGTGTTGATAGTGGTGATATACAAGTGAAAAATATGGATAAACAAACTTATAAAGTGGTTAATAAGAGGGTATGTGTTTCGATGTACACCCCTTATGTTAGTTTTATTAAAGATATAATACTAAGACATTGGGATTTGATAACTGTATCGGACAACATAGGTAATGGGTTAGGGAGTTTTCCAAGTTTTGTGTATAAGACAGCTCCGAATATTAAAAGGTTATTAGAAAAAGTTAGTAATCATGTAAGCATTAAGATTGCCCATAAAGGGACTAAGAAATGTGGAAATTGTAGACAATGTGGGCGTATTAATGAAGAATTGCATATTAAGCTTCAAGATATGAATCATACATATGTCAGGTGCAGGGCAGGCAATTGTAACACCAGGCAGGTGGTATATCTTGCCATCTGTATAGCCTGCCCTGCATTTTATATAGGTAAAACAGAAAGACAGTTAAAAAAAGTATTTATGAACACTACTATAAGATACAAGTGAAAGATATGAATAATGCATTATACAGACATTTGTGTAATAAAGGGGAACAACATATATTTAAATTTGTTATCATTGACCAAGTATCATGCCAACCATATGGTGGGAATTGGAAGATGTTATTGGCATTAAAAGAAAGTAATTGGCAAATACTTACGGATGCAACCAGATATCCTGGCATCAATGATAGCATTAGTATTAAACCTTTTTTGATATTAGGGTAGTCAGTTTTTTATTGTTTTTGGTGCAGTCCCCATACATTATATAGTATACATATACAGTATTTATTTATGTAATATACTAGAGAACTTATTTATATGTTGGACATTAATTAATAGTTCTTATTATATATTAATTGTTTTTAAAGATGTGTTTTTAAAGTTGGGTATTAAATATTATACATATAGATTTTAAGGATTGAATTGTAATATATTTATTAATTTGTTTTTATAAGATGATGTTCCTTTAAACATGTGTACTATTTGGCGCCTTTTTTGCTATTTAAACGTTTGAAAAATTAGATGTTATCAGTTCTGAGGAAGTCTGTATGCTTGCAGATGAAAGCGCTTAACTCGTGGATGTTTTAATTGTTACTTGGAATTAGAGACATTTCACTTTTCGAGCTGTGCCGTGGTTTATCCAGCCTTGTACCAGTTTTCAAGTTATATATATATATATATATATATATATATATATATATATATATATATATATATACATATATATATGTGTGTGTGTGTGTGTGTGTGTGTGTATGTGTGTGTTTGTGTGTGTATGTGTGTGTGTGTGTGTGTGTGTGTGTGTGTGTGTGTGTGTGTGTGTGTGAGTACGTACGCATGCATACACATCTATATGATTATTTAATTACTTTGATCATACTGTTGAATGACTGTGCTGTCTGCTATGTTTGTGATAACATCGATGTTACGTATAACTGCCATAGCTTAGTGGTAGATCACATTGATTGTGATGTGTAGGGTCCTGGCGTCGGGCCTGGCAGACTCGGCACATTGTGTTGCTGGGTGGAACAAGGGCCGTTGGGCAAAGGGTGAGTACAACACTTTTCAGCTGCAGTTTTCTGTTTAACCGCCGATTCACATCACGCAAAATCCGTCTACATTCTTACTGTAATACGTCACCCCAGTTCACATTTAATTGGTATTATATCATTATACAACATAAAATTAGCAAGATATACTCATATATGGATTACGCATCATAAATGGTATGTGCTGCAGTCGAACCAGCAATGTCTGCTCGATAGTTGGATGCTCTAACCACTACACTATTGGTGTTCTGCTTCATTTATATGTATACCCATGGTTCATAGTTACCCGAACACATGACTCAACACTTCACTAAGACAGCAGGCATCCATTTTCCTGTTGGGAAAACCGCACTACTACACATGCGCCATTCCCTACTGCTCTTGACCCTTGCCGCATGTTGACTCACTCAAAGTATATTCAGATCTCCAAATCCTATAGTCCTGGCACATATGTTTATTTGATTGTCAGGGTGTTCATGTGGTCATCCGGGTTTAGGCTTGTCCGACTGGGGACCGGGACTGCCCTGTACCTAGTTGACATCATTACGTCCACTTTTAGTGTCCTACCTGTGGTTGGGGATGCAGAGGTGTGCTCACCTCTGGTCATCCTGATATATAACAGCACTAAATATTATGGGGGGGTTCTGCTGCTGTTTCCCTTCACATTTGTTATGACTACTATATTGTGACCATGTTCATTCTTCATATCTATATATATATATATATATATATATATATATATATATATATATATATATATATATATATATATATATCGGTCTGTACATACACATGCATATGCACCTACATGCTTATTTACATTTCCCATACCATTAAATCACAGCCACTTACTGTCACGCATACACGCTTGCATACCCGCTTACGTCTAGGGTTGCCACCTTTTCAAATGGCCAAAGTGTGGCATCTTCGGGACACACATCAGATTTTACAGACCTACACATACCCACGGTCAGTGCAAAGATTAGAACTTTGCTTATTTGCCTAAATGAAAGCTTATTCTTGTAACAGTTTAGTTGCTTATTCTGTTTCTTGTAACATTTATGTATTTTACATACAGAAATAACTGTTTTAAAATATGGGACATAGTTATATACTGCAATCACAGGACATTAGCCATTGTATTATTTTTGGTCAGGACACAACTGCCCAAAAAGGGACTGTCCCTCGCAAAGTGGGACAGGTGGTAACCCTACTTACATCTGCTTTAAAGTGCCTTAATCACCCTATATCCAACTGCCACTATGCGAATGTGTAAGGTATATATTCCTGATAATGCATGTGGGGAGACGTGCATCACGGTCAGGTGTTTACTCCCGGATCGTAGGTTCTGCAGGACCGGCTGGAGGCTGAGCAGTCTTGTGGACAACTAATGCTCATACACCTTGTGTCCAGATGTCTACAGGACTGGACATTCTGTTGTGACACCAAGTCTAATGTTTAGAACAGATACTTATTCCATGAGGGATATCCAAAAATTGTGAGGACCGATGACTTCGATTCTTTTGGCTTTACCAAAATGAGGTAGGGTTATACATGCAAGGGATACATAGTTTGCAATCCTGACTGAGACTGCCTAGGGTGAGACTGCCTACAAGATATGGGTAGGGGTCACTTTGTGCAGATATGGCTGCGCCATGCTAGCAGCCCGAGTATGGGTGGTTTTTGTGGACGTTCAGGAAGGGGGGGGGGTGTGCTCTGGAGGGGATGATGGATATTCAATTATGTATCCAAGTGTGTTGGGGTTGGATATCTCAGTTCAGGCCAGACCATTATGTGGATATGTGCCGGTTAAGTTTCTGTACATGTGTAGCGCACATTTTAATGTTTGTGGGATTGTGTTCTACAGTATGGCCTGTCAGATTGTATTGCGGATGTGAATGTTTGTTCTTTGGTTTTCTTTCTGATTCACCCACTGCTCCCTCGTACAATTTCAGTTCACCTATTGTGCATCCAACCCAGTCTCCTCTTGGTGAATTATTGCATTACCTGTCACCCCCTACCCCCATATTCCACAGACACCATTCATCACTTCTCTGGTTGATGGCCCATGGCACAGTCAACAGAACACATTGCGTACACTACATATCTCTGCTACCAATATGGTTGTGAGGACTACCCTAGCATTTTTGATCTTCCACATGCTGTACTTCATGCACATAGGTACACGCAAATACTTATCTTTCATGACATGGTAGGTAGACCCGGGTAATACCCTTTAATCTTTGGGCCATCCTGACAAGGACGACTTGGACCATGAATGGGCAGATATTTGGCAAATGCTCTGACCATTGGTAGGGTTGCCACCTTTTCATATGACCAAGATGGGACATTTTCGTGACACACATCAGATTTTACAGGCCAACACATACCCACGGTCAGTACAAAGGATAGTACTTTAGTTTTATGCCTAAATGTAAGCTTATTGTTGTAGCAGTTTAGCTGCTTATTCTGTTTTGTTTACTTGGTTATTCTGTTTCTTGTAACATTTAGGTATTTTACATATGGAAATAAGTATTGTATGGGACTATTACATAAAATATGGGACATAATTATGTCCTACAATCGCAGGACATTTGACATTTATAATGGTTTTGGTATGGACACAACTGGCTAGAGGGGGACTGTCCCTCACAATGTGGGACAGGTGGTAACCCTAACCATTGGGCTAGGCTTAGCAATTTGCAGCGTGCTAACACGATGCGTTTCGCTTCCACTTGGTATAACTATCAACATTACAATGGAATACAGGCACAGGGTTTTAAATGTCATTTGTTCGAGGGATGGGGACTCAATATTCAGCTACGTGCCTTTGTGTTTACTTTTTATTTTGGCGTTTGCAAAACTGTCTTGTATGCTTTGCATACATTTCAATATCCATGGACACTGACAGGAGTGATTACTATTAGAGGCAGGCTGTACTAGTCAGCATTTTAGGTTGCGCATATGCAGCTGACATGTTCATGCCTCTGTGCAACGCTTGGACATGCCCCCTGCACTCACGCACATTTCCTATGCATGTGGCCTCTTTGGCAGCATGCCTTCGTTAATATGCATGTGGTGCTGCTGCGCCATCTCTATGCCACACGGTCAGTGCAAGAATTCCGGGGGTATGACTTCTTCATGACACACCTTACATTGACATTAACAACTGAAAATATACTTGTAACACAGCAATGTATATAAGACAATATACCCTTGCAGTGAATGTGTGTTTTTTGCTATACAATATACTTTTAATTTGTGTGTGTAAAACACAGAGCATTATCTATTGTGAACTGAAGTTCCATATTTGTCATGTGTGGTATGGAAGAACAACAGTGGCAGGGTGAGCCAACCAATGGTGTGAACTTTAACTGTAGATGATTGTCACTGTTGAAGTGATGTCCCAACCCCATGTGTTAAATATGAAAAAGTGGATGGATAGATTAACAAAAGTACTTGTTTGCATGTGTAAAAAAGGTGGTATGAAACATTAACTAATCTCAGTCATATCATACTGTATATCAAATGAATGGATAAATGCTATTCTTCTCTTCTATGGATGCTTATGCATGTGAAAATTACACCATTATCTGTGCACATGGTGACGAATGAGATGTACAAATGTAACATGTTCCTTCTTCATAGCCTAACATGGCAAACATAATTGTCAGTGACATGGCTGTCATGCTGCTCCCTGACTCACTAGTACTGTTTTCAACATTTCAATATTAGGATATGTGCCATGGCTTGACACACTATATATATATATATATATATATATATATATATATATATATATATATATATATATGTATATATATATATATATATGTGTGTGTGTGTGTGTGTGTGTGTGTATATATATATATATATATATATATATGTGTATATATAGATAGAGAGAGAGAGAGAGCGAGCTCTAAGTAATATTTTTAGCTGATTTTCAGATTTGAACATTGTTACATATATCATGACACATCAGGGTGTTGCTGTGATAGCATGAGGTCCTTCCTGAAAGCACATTAATGGGTGTTATGTGCACAGTGTTGGGTACTGTTGATGTCTCCTGCATATGTCATCCTAACAAATGTTCTCACTGTATATGACCTCCATAAAAATGTTAATGCTATGGTAGTGTAGCGTTAGACACACATCATATTCATCACTACATGTGCTATTGCCAAACAGCTGTGTGTAATAAGAATGCTGATTGTTGAGTGTAGCTAAAGTATTTTATGGTTAGTTAAAAAGCTTTATCACATGCGTGTTCCCATTGTTATACATCTGTGTAGGTACGGTATCATATATGTGATGTTCATGTATGATTAACAGCATCAGATGTGGACTTTCCTTAATTATTTCTACTACATGCTGATATGTCTGTTTAAGAACATGTGGTAGAACACTTTACAATGTTTTTATTTATTTCATTTTACAGGGTATTCAACATGAAACATCTCCCCTAAATGGAGATGATGGCAGACATGAAAAGCATGACCATTACCTGATGATAAAGCACATGATGCAAATATTGATGATGAGAAGCTAGAGCCATCAGGTAGTGTCATTTATACAAAAGATGACCTCCACTACCTATGGTCAAAGACCTGCGGTACCAGATTTGAGATGTCTTGATGAGCGTATTCTGGTCATAGATGCAGGACTTCATGGGCAACTTTTTCCAGGACATGGCAAAAGCCATGCACAACTCCTTTAGTAGAGAACAAAGGAGGTCATTTTTGAAGTTTGACCCAACCTGGAATGTGCCTCCAGAGAGTAAGTATAGTGTTTGTGTTCCTCTCATGTAATGTTGCCAGCATGTGTTTGCCACACTTTGGTGTATTATTGTATTAACACATGTGACTCCCTTGTACTGGCCCAGTAATCAAGGAGCTTTAATCCTCACCACTGGCAACAGTGAGGGACATACAAAATGGGAGGATGACAGTAAAGTACAATTTCCCTTAAGAGCACAGAGATCACAGTCAGTCTGTGGCTGGTTTCTCCCTCTTTCACCAGATCCACAATAAGGCACCCCACTGGCACAGCTATAGCGTTGAGTCCTTAGCTAGGGTTCAAAGCCAAGTCCTCCCAACAGTCTCTCTGTGCAACCGGTGCTTTGTGTCCCTGCCAAAGTAGCTGACACACACACACACACACACACACACACACACACACACACACACACACACACACACACACACACACACACACACACACACACACTTTAAGATTTGATTTAGATTTATATATAAACACACACCTAGGAAAAGCTGGCACAGGTTTACTAGCTGTGCTCCCTTCAGCCCAGATGATAAGGTAGTTATCACTAGCACCAGCACCTCTTATCAGCTACTTTAAAGCCCTTCTCAAAGGGTGACCAATCCTACTGTGTAATGTTACTATTATACAAATGGTAAGTGTGACCAAGAGCAAGGCTATTTAGGAGTGGCCTCTACAGTGTCACCAAATACATATGCAAGTATGCTAAGAGTTTAAATATGTCTCATAAATATCAGCCACAGATATAGGTTTAAATATATTTAATAATAAATAAAAAAAGAACAGAACAATACTCAGTAAACAAAGACAGTTACTTCAGAGTTCAGAATCACAGGAAATATTTTAAACAACATTGCAGGACAGTCTCAAATAAATACATAAAATATCTAAACTAATCTTTACTATATTCCTATCTATATGTAAAATATACTATGCCCTAAGTCTTACTTACAGACAACACACAGACAGAAGTGCTGATGATGGATGTTTCCAGGTCAAAGACAAAATACAAAATGCACAGAGTCTCTTTATCTCTCAAAGAGTTCTTAAATTGCTATCAAACATTACTGCTGGGTCAGCTTGGATGACATCACTCTTTGTCACCTGCCTTCAGTTCCCAGGCTAACAGAAATGAACATAATTTTAACATCTCTGTGTGAGAAATACATATCTCTCTGATGTTTGCAGAACTTGAAAGTCATAAAGCAATAAAAACACTTTACATTTTAAACTTGCTAATTACTTCTCTCCAATACAACAAAAAAAAACTTCTAGCTCTAGACATCCTGTCTTCTTGTTGCATTGAAACTTACCTTTATAGCACATCATAAAGCACTTACTTTCAACTTATGTTCTAATCTTCTATGTCCCAGCAGGGTATGCTGTGGTTACATTCTTGAAGCTCAGTACATAACATATAGTTCTGTATAAATCATAGCAATATTCACAAATGACATAGAATTATTTACAAAATTCTGGCTAGCTGGACTGGCAGCATCGCAACACATATTTGTGCACATTACTCCATATGGCATTCATGCATTCCTTGTTTTACAAGTAGATCAAACCACACCATGCTCTATCATGGTATCCATTAACAAGTCACGATTTGTTGTAAATGCCAGCTGCCAATTACTGCCTGTGACATGGAACACCCTTCTTCTGTGCAGCATATTTCACAGTGCAGCTCATATGTATGCACAGCAATTGTCTGCTGACAGATGCATTGTCCTTTGTGATCATAATATAAGACCTTTCCTTTCAAAGAGTCATGTGCTGCATTCATCTACAATGAAAGTGTGACACATTTGAGGATCTTTCTACTGGCAGCTGCAAGACCTCAGTTCTAACACCTTTGAATGCATGTTGCTGTTATTTGTATTCCTGTGTTCTGTGGTCAAGGTTGTACACATATGAATACTGTATCCCTTCACTCCTACCTGTGTGCACATTCCAGTCATATTCACAGAGACTGTGCAATTGAACTGATCTTAGAGTAGAGCATGCATATACCTTTCCTCATTGCATTCTGTATGCTCCATGTACACATTTCCATTTCATGTAGCCCTACAATAACTGCATATGCACTTAATTCACTTCTGCTGTTTTACTTCTCTTGCCTACATTTAGTCTCTTTGGGGACTGCCATATACATCACAGGATTTGGCCAGTGATGTCATAGTTTATGTACCATAGAGACTCATGTTGCCTATCATGCAATTCTACATGTGACTCTATGTACCCTATGTTTAGCATCACAAATGTGGTGTACATGTCCCTTGCATTGTCCAAATATGCAGGCATTCACCCACATTGACATGTGCCACATTACAGGATTATTTAGGATTCATCATACTATGTATGTGTGCATCCACTGAGCACTGTTGTGTTGTAGTACTACTGAATGTGTGTTCATTATTATTCACATCTGTTGTGGGTATAGTATTATTCTGAGACATTTCAATATATTTTTGTACATTGGACATGGGTTATGGTGCAACTGCATTTGAGTGCATGTTTCACCTGATTACATTAATCACCACACAACAATGCCACTTTTCTACATAAGACATTCACATAGAACACACATTTGTAACATATCTTTCTGTCTCCATTGTTGGCTATGTATGCTGTACAGGTGTGCTGATCCACACTGTGGTGGAAAATAGGTTTCTGTATTTGCATTTCTAATTCCTCTTCCCAAACATGTGCATGACACAGGTGTATATGTTGTCCATCTACAAAGCCTGTTGTAGTGGGTTAACATGCCATTGTATATATGGATTATACATTAGTTGTATTTCTCATTTTTTAATGTTCCCATGCTCCAGGTAGGGTTTGTGTTTTTGTACAAGATTGTGTTGTGTGTCTACTTTGCACTCAGACATATGCCTTACCTGTAGTTACATGTGTGTATTACATACATTTACTCTTTTCTGCAGCATGTAGTAGTTGCTGTTATACTGACTGTCCATAACACTTTGACCTTATGATGTGTTAACGCACTCATATATCTATGATGCTTTGTTGCAGAAATTACCATGATGCATATTCACTGTAAGCATGCTTCATAATGGTATTTATGCAATATATGAGGGGTCTATATATAACAACTCTCATTGTCACATAGTGTGACCCATATAATAATAATAATAATAATAATAATAATAATAATAATAATAATAATAATAATACTGATGATGATGATTATGATGATGATAATGATAATACCCATCTGCTAACCAGCTGGGCCCAGTAGACACAAAATCTTTTTTTTTCAGGGGAGACCTGGAAGCAATGTCTGGTTAAGTGACTTGCTCAATGTCATATAGAAGACATTTGAAGGGCTGAGGGAATTAAACTGCACACCACAGGAACTACAGCTCACAGCCTTAGCTCTCTGCACTAACTGCCAGACATGATACATGTATGCATGGTATATGTCTATGCTGGAGTAATGTTTGATTGCACATCTAAGTGACCGTTGCATGAGCAGCCATGCCTGTGACACTGCAGTGCTGTAAGGGAGGTTTGCCTGTCCTTATGTTGCTAACACTTTTATAACTACACAGGCATAATGATGACACATGCATAATCTCTGCGTGTGTTTTTCTGCAGTTGGGTCACCTCTCATTTTCAGCTATGTAGTCATGATATTGTGGCGAAATACATGAGTTATCACATTTGTGGTGTTGCGCTACAGTGCTTTGGCCAATGTGTGGCCACATCACCATGACAATAATGCATGGGGACATATTTTTGTGTATGTTTGTGTAACACATGGAATTGTAGCATAACAGGAAAGGGCATGTTATAGATGATGCATGCATGACAGTCAGTCACTTATAGCAAACTTATCTACTCTCATTTCAGCAGCAGGGCTGTGACATTTACTATGCTAAGGCTATGATGTGTCTCCCTAGTTGCAGTAACATTTTGCTACTTACGTGATAGTAACACAAGTATTTCTCCTGTGACATGCGGGACTACTGTTTGGCTTAACAGGCATATATTTGTCTTGGTCTGTATGGCTGGTTGTTCTTTCCTTATCACTGCTTCAGTGATCCTACATCTGTGTGGATCTCTGTGACCTTTGTATTATTATGTAATTTGTATATATACCTAGAGCTGTCAAACAAGGGAATGGTTACAGATATAACTGAGTCTGTGCTGTATTGCACTTTTTTACAACTATTGCTGCCTGTCACGCGTACATTTATTCCTGATCTCATTGTAAAGGAGTAAAACAACTTGGAACATCACACCATTGTTGATCTGTACATCAGTGCATTATTTTATGTGTTTTTGTATGGTGGACCATGCTTGGGTTGTATCTCTGCCATGGTGAACCATGCTGGGGCTACATCTCTACCCTGCTTTTTAGGTTGTAAACCCACAAAATGGTGAATGACCAACAGGAAAAGGATCAGCAAGTCCAGCATGGATAAAAGTTCCTTTAGAACGTTTATTAACAAACTCACACTTAAAAACAATAAAAAAGTATCATTAAATAAAGTGAGATACTAGAGCTTTCATCCTGGTACCTTCCAGAACTTCCTCAGATAAATCTAAACAGACTACACCCAACTTAGCCCTTAAATAACCTTTGATGAAGCTACAATGTTTGCTCTTCTCCAGATTTAAAGAGACTGTTCAAAAACATTACATATTATAGCATTAGCTCCTAAAATCCAACAAACCTAAAATTAACTTTTAGTTACTTAAAAAACAAGTAAGTATGCAACAGTAAATAATTTATAAATAAAATATTTAAAAATTAAATGAGACATATATGAAATATATTACTACTAATAAACCATAGATGAAAATTAGAAACAGGCATATTTATAAATTCATTCATTTCCTACCCCATCCTAATATGCTAAACAAGGTATTGGAAATATTATACAAGGATACTCAATAAAACTTAAAAGACAAATAAACATCAAAAACACAAAAAATCCATATTATCTCTCCTCAGAACTGAACCAAGGACCTTCTGCATATAAGACAGATGTAATAATCACAACACTACAATCATCTTTCAAGGAATTTCATTCTCAACAAACATGCTATATTACATTTATCATTCATTTCTGGGGGTTTAAAAGCATCAAAAAAGAGCTGTCAGCACAATTCCCTTATTTCTAGCCACACTTGCCAAGTCCCCCCCCCCATTTCCCAGTGTCCACTTTTTCTAAAATGACAAATTTGAACGAGTGTTCAGGATAAAATCCCAAAAAGGGAAGGCATCACTGATCAGTATTAGCAAAAAACTATGGGCACTCATAAAATTGTCTAAGGCCAGCTTCGAGAGAAAAATTGCACAGGACACTAAGGATAATCACAAGGCTTTCTTTAGTTATGTTAGGAACCTGGGAGGTAATTCCCAGATATGCTCAGAATTAGTCCAAAATGACAAAAAATACACCGAACCCACAGACGTTGCCAACATCCTAGCTGACAGGTTCAGCGTAAACTTCTCCCCCCCCTCCCCACCAAAAGGGCAAATATCTATCCCAGCAGAGTGCTGCCCCCTGACATCTCAGATGCTCAGGTAAGAGCCGCCCTCTCCAAAGCAAAAAACACAGCATCAATGGGACCAGACAGTGTCCCGGGCTGCATCCTACATGAACTCCAAGAAGAGTTAAACCCAAACATAAAACTACTGTTCAGTCTCAGCCTTACTACAGGATATGTGCCCAAAGAGTGGCGTACAGCAACAGTGGTCCCTCTCCATAAAGGTGGTGCCTCAACGGATCCTGGAAACTATCGCCCCATAAGCCTGACTAGCTTGGTCTGCAAAGCTATGGAAAGGATCATCATGGACCTCATAAATAAAGATATTGGGGACCTATAGACACTGGATCCTACCCAGTTCGGCTTTGTTAAGGGCAGATCCTGCCTCTTAAACCTGGTTGATTTCTTTGAAACAGTCACCAAGGCCATTGACGAGGGGAAGGTGGTCCACACAGCCTACCTGGACCTCGCAAAAGCCTTCGATACAATACCCCACTTGGGCATTATAGATAAGCTTACCAGCTTAAATATAAACCCCTGTGTCACTAGATGGATTGCAAACTGGCTCAAGGACAGAACCCACATGGATAGACTTGCTGGAGCCATGTCAGACTCCAAACCAGTTACAAGTGGTGTCCCACAAGGCTCAGTCCTGGGACCTCTCTTGTTCGGTATATATTTCTCGGAGGTACAGGCCAACACGGAAGGATTGTGGCTGACCAAGTTCGCAGATGACTGCAAACTGGGCACCATAATCGACTCTCCAACTGACACAAGCATCCTCCAAAAGGGCCTCATAGAAACAGACAACTGGTGCCAGAGCCATGGCCTCAAGCTAAATGCCAAAAAGTGTATAGTCATCCCCTTTGGCAAAAACAAAGTGCCCACAAATTAGCACATAGGTGGTAATCCATTAAGTACAGAAGAAGTAATTAGGGACCTGGGGACCCAAGTTGATAGCAATCTCTCATTTGACAACCACGTGGCCAAAGTGGTTAGAAAAACATTTTATATAGCCCACCTAATCATGAAGGGATTCACATCTAGATCAGGGGAGGTCATCGTGCCTCTTTACTCATCCCTCATCAGGCCCATAATTGAGTACAATGCCCCTTTTGGGATGTACCTTACCAGACACCTGCAGCAACTGGAAAGACCCCAAAAGTACCTCACCAAGAGGATCATAGGGCTCAAACAGATGCCATATGCTGCCCGGTTAAAGAAACTCCAGCTCTACTCAGTGGCATACCACCTGTTCAGAGGCGATCTGTGCCTGACGTATAAAACCATGTCCAACCTGGAATTAATGGACATGCTGCACCTCAGAAAATCCAAATCCCATCGAGCTACGCACCCGAGAGACTTGAACCTCAGCACTGAAATAAATAGGACATGCTGGAGGGACAGTTTCATAACCCAGAGGCTCCCTTCACTCTGGAATAAAATCCCAGTCCAGGTTAGGCAGAGTCCCTCATTGACTCTCTTCAAGAGGAATCTTGATGAGTGGATGGGAGATTGTAGGTTTACCCCGGGTATCACTTCTGTGTCACTGTTAGACAGAGGCACAGTATACTAACCTCGAAAAAGGGCATAGCAAAATAAATTTAAAATGGGTGGCGAAAGCCAAACACATTCTGGCTAGGCTTATAAATGCCCTAGGGCAGATAGCCTAGTATGAACCTATGAACCTATGAACCTATATGCTTTGCAAGGGCACTTGTATTCTTGTTCTTTTTAATACCATATATATGTTCATATATTTGAGACCTTAAAGCCTGTTCAGTTTTACCTATATAAAACAAGCTATACCCCTGACATAAAGTGCTATACACCACCCCAGTTGTTCTACAATTAATCTCATCATTAAAATAAAATACTTTGTCCAAAACAGAAGAGCTGTTCCCCACACTAATCCACTTACATTGTGGACAGTCCACATTTCCTCATAATACACCTTATTGGGTCCAATTTCATCACCCATCTTTCTAATATACCTTTCAAGTTGTTTCTTCTATATACCACAATAGGTTGTTCCCCCAGTTTAGATACTATTTCACTATCTTCCCTAATAAAATTCCAATTCTTAGTAAGAACCCTCTGGACAACTGCACTATTCACACTAAAACTAGTAATACATGCAGTTGTATATGTGCACAGGGTACACACAGGGGCATTCACAGATCTCTCCTGAGTTTCTTGTCCCTTAGATAGGATAGGCACATACTATCAATCCCTTCTCTTTTTATCACCCCCGATAACAATACCTCAATCATTTTTAGGGTACCCTCTATTCAAAAACATATTTTTCATAAAATCACACTCTTTAATACAATCATCAAACTCTGTACCATTCTAACCACCCTTACATACTGGCCTTTAACTATCGCTTTCTTTTGATGGTATGGGTGGCTACTCGAATAGTGCAAAATAGTGTTAGAATAGGTAACTTTATGATAAATCTTAGCAATATATCTTCATAATTTTTCTCTAACAAGATATCAAGATAAGAAATTTTGTCCTTGTCAACTTGAATAGTAAACCTCAAAAAATGGGTAGGTGTATTCATATATTCTCTAATAATCTCCAATCATTATTTGGTGTCTTTCCAAATTACAAACAAGTCATCAAGGTATTGAATATAAAATCTAGTAGAATTATTAAATTGCCCATTAAAAATAAACTTTTTTCTCCCATTTGACCAAAATAATGTTCACAAATAGTGCCCCTACATTAGAACCCATAGCCACTCCTTCCAATTGCAAATAAATCTTGTCTTCAAAATAAATATAACTATTTTTCAAAAAAATTTCAAATATTTCCTTGTAGAAATTAATGTTATTTTGTCCCACCCCTCTTTTTGCCAAGTATTCACAAAACCAGTCGATACCATGAAAATGCGAGATCACAAAGTACAAATTTTTCACATCTACAGTGACTACAAAATCCTCTGGGAGAGGTGGTGGAGAGGGAGTTGTCACCTGGGCTGAGCTGCTGGTTTTGGTGCTCAGGAAAGTCCACCGTGGCTATGACTGCTACCTGCACCGGATTAAGGGCATGCTGGCCAATCTGGTGGGGAACCTCACCCAGGAGCCCAGTCTCCACTACTGCCACTCCCAGGGCAGTGACAGAGGAGTGCTGACAGTCCCATGCATGGGGATGTGAGTCATGCTGCTGCCTTATAGAGGAACATGGGACTTAGATTCCACAACACTACCCCTATCCAAGGTGTTCACCCCCTCATGTGTCACACACCACCCCTGTCTGCTGTCTTGTCTGCCTGCAAATGCATCCTCACGTACCCAACTTACCTCCCCTACATATACCTATGTCCCTTCCCCAACATTCCACTCTCACCATAAAAATAAAAAAAATGGGCACCTGCCCCCCCCCCCAAAAAAAAAATGTTGCAAACATAGCATTCAGTTTCACACACATCTCCACTAGACACATTTAATCTGGTCTAATTGGCTTGACAATGCTGTTATGTTGTCCTCACATCTCACTTTGGGGGTGAGAGTTCAATGTCATATACAAATTCTGTAAAAGTGCATAGTTATTGCTGTACAAGCAATGGATAGATATGATTCTGTCCTGCACCCTTTCTGCACATCCCTACCTGCCTTTCACTATGTTTGTCCTCTTGCTTGCACCCCACTTCACCACTTTCTTATCTCTCCATTTTTCTTTTCTTTATATTTTTTACTGCTGCGCGTTCAATTCTCAGTTAGAGCGTCTTGTGTGTGTCGACATGCGTGAATGGGCGTTCCTTCATTGAAGGTTGTGCATTAGGCCCGGCAAGCCAGCATGTAAAAATCTACTGCCAATCATTAGCGGACCGGAGTTCCGCTGTGGTGACCCCTAACCGGGAAAAGCTGAAAGACAGAAGAAGACTGCTTCATTAAGCTCAGTTAAATAGGGCTATATTGACTATATGTGTTTTTAAAATTGTAATCACACTGACAAAAATAAACACCTGTCCCATATTTCAAACCAAAGACCATCACACTTACAGGACACTGCATTAACCTGCCATGCCATGCAACTCTTAATTAAAACAGCTGGTTTAAACAAATCATAGTAATTGCCAGTTACAGTCAGTAAGCATGTTTCACCAGAGCTGTGCTCCACACTGTGCAAATTTGATTAAAAAGTAAAGGAAGAAATGGGAGTGTACCTTGGAAGCTTGTACAAAAGTACACCACTAGACAGCCAAAGACATAATAATGGATGTAAGTGAGGCCTGTGAGAGCAGGTAAATGTCCCTTTTATTAGCAACATGTAGACAAACAGCTGCTAAGGTAGTAATGACAAAATACATGTTCTACTGGGATCCTGGTGCAGAAATGCATCAATATAAAACCATGCACATACTGATGGATGCAGAAATGTTTGTCCCAGCCTGTATGTGTGCACATATATCTTGGAATTACACTTGCTGTAGCAGTAACTCAGTAGCTCAGTCTGTATGCCTTGCAAACAGTACATTTTGCCACATAGAATCCTGGGTTCAAATTCAGTGGTTTGTAGAAGTAGAATTATGGTATTGTGAAGCCAGCAAATAATGACTGAGACATGCACTCTTTATCCCCACAATGCATATCAAATGAAATGACTGCATTTCACTAATGGTAGTCACAGTCCTTCAGATAGAAATACACTTCACATATCCCTATAGCTAAAGTATAGGTGCATAAAGTGTCATGTCATGCATTAATATGCATTCAGAGAGATTCAACTCAGGTACTACAAATGAGGGCCACAAACAAGGGAGCCCGCATGATTTTTTTGCAGGGGGGTGCAAACCCAGAGCCCCGCCCATGCAGCCCAACCTACCCATGCAGCCATTCCAGTGTCCCATTACTTGGAGTTTTCTCCCCATTTGTCATAGACACTGTTCAAATCTCTCAGTGTGCATACTGTTTTATGCTTTACTTCTACAATTATTACAGATATTTAGATTTAATTTACAACTTTTTTTTTCAAATTGTATAGCACAAACACTGATAGACATTTACTAAACCTAAACAAAGCAATAGTCTTACAATGAAAGCAGACTTAGCATTAAAACTTCTCTACCTTTGAAACTCACATTCACTGAAACAGCATTGAAACTCACATTCAAAGAAAATGCATCTGGCCAGTGGCAGGTTAAGTTTACCTTTGGACTGTTTTCAAACCGTAGGCCCTTGCACACATTTTTAGGGCCATGTAAACATTCTTTGATTCACCTTACTGATTGTATTAATTATAATATATACATTTAATTATATCCCTTGTATAATAAAGCACCACTTGTTAGTGTGTTTTAAATTTATAGTTTTGAACATTTTTCCACTAAGCAATGAAAAAAACATACGAACCAATCATGACAAACTGCCCAATTCAGAACATTTCAGCCATAAAAGGCCACTCAAACATCTGGCATTATAATCCAGCAATATCAGTCAATATGCACAGTCTCTGCAGAAGTAAAAGTCATCTGAATAACTCCACATTAAAGATATCTGAAACTAATGAAGAGGTTGTTGCTAGAAAACAACTTTATATTTCAGTGTTCCATCTACAAATTCAGTGCCTGCTGCCCTCAAAGAATAAATTGCCTATGTTACATTAAAAAATGATAAGCTAGTAATATTGCAATAAGGAATGTATGGCAAACTGATAAGAACTCCATAGTTACTTGGTAATTCATCCAAAGGAGGACATACACAGGACTGCAGCATCCACACTCTTTAAAGTACAACACAGTACAGTATCAGCAATCCACATGCATACTGTGGGAGTAGAACCCACAGCCTTCTGCATCAAAAGTAAGGTTACTACCTGTTGTGCTACTAACAATGCAAACAGGCTTGGAATAAGCAGCAGTAAACTTCACTTCACCTGAAACTCTCAGCAAAATGTTTCATTTATTTAACATGTGTTTACCAGGAAAGTCCAACTTGGAACAAAACCAAATTTTAGCAGAGGCCCAGGGAGAAGTACTCCATATGCATGTCTTTGAAATATGGGAAGAAACCAGATCACCCAGAAGAAACCCACACAAACACAGGGAGGACATACAGACTGCACACAGAAGGCACCCCAGCCAAGAATCAAACCAAAACATATTGTTGTGAGGTGACAACACTACCACTGCACCATCCACTTGACACGACTAAATCGCTCAATTTCACAGCTGAAAACATCTGAAAAAAGCCAAAATTTATTGGGGGAGTGGGACAAAGGCCCAAAACCAGGGACACATTTTAAATATTGATTGTATAATCTTAGAACATTCTAAAATGGTGTTTTGTGTTTCCATGTGTTTCCAAAAAAGATAGGAAGACAAACTTAAAGGGCTATCATTATTTAGTGAATTCCATTCTCACTGATTTGCCAGAACACCACAAATTTTAAGAGGAACAGAGCAAACTCCCTGGATTAGAAGTGGTGTTGTCAGTAGAGAATGCAGGCTCTTGTACCTAAGACCCAGGGTTTGAGCCTTAGTAATTCTTAACCACCAGCCATAAGTAACTGGGGTATTACACACACACCTCTCAGCACTTCAAACCTGTGTGCTTAAAATATTTAACTGTTCGTTAGTTCTTAAGTACAAGAGTACACTGAAATGACCAAACATGCTACTTAAATTTTGTCAAGATGAAACAGCATCAGTTATATGATAAACACTACAGCTGTACCCACTTTTAGTTCAAAATTTAGCTCAATCCCTCCGAAAACTGACCATCTTGGTTAAAATATAATGGATTACAATTGACAATTCTATTCAGACTTTTCTGCTGAAAATGCATGTTAAGATTATTTTGAGGCATTGACAATGTGAGTTAAGTGTCCTCAACTGCCACTGTTGGTTCTGTAGGTAAGTTATTGAAAGCTATGGTTATGCTGTCCAAATCTCAGCTTCAAAATTTTGTAGCACAAGCATAAAGCACTTAAGGTTCTGGAATAAAAGAGATTCTGTGCACTTGTTTATGCTTTTACGAAAAGCTGCTTAGTCTGTTTTTAATGACCAAACCACTCCTCCTTTCTTCTTGAGTAAATCAAAACTAAGATAGTCCAGTGACAGTGGTAGCAGAACATAATGGTATATCCTTTTGCATTTTACGTATATTGGTGTACCAGCGCAGTGCACTGATCAATATTGACCAATCCAGGCTCAGTAGTGAAAAGCATACTCAGATATATCCATTTGTTCACCAGGTTGGTGCACATGCTTAAAGACCCTTTTCATGCACAGCCCAGGTCATCAAGGCACTATATGGAGCATCAGAAGTTTAAAGTATAAGCCGTTATGTAGCATATTGGGCTGTGTGAAACTTGGAGACAGTAACGTCTTAAGATAAAAGGCTCTTCTTATTGAATAGTAAAGAAACATTGGTAGGAAATTTTATAGGTAAAAAAAATCTGCTTACATCATTAAACAGTTGAATATTACTGAGCAGTGTCAGAGTTCAATAATGCAAGATTTTCTTTTTATTTGTACAGTCTTTTCATTCCCTTCCATTACAGTAACATATTTGCTTCACACAGATGTACACCCTTGAGATTGTCTGAAGTAGTTCCAGTCAGAACAATTTTAGATCTTTTCAAAGACTTTGGCCTTACACTTTCTTCATGTCTTTTTAAGCTACCCATTTAAATAAACTGACCTTCTAGTTCCCTTTGGCTCTTTGAGATGACAGTTTTCTCCTTACTTTCGGAGCACTGAAATGCCCCACTATTCAGCTCCAATCTCTCTGACACTCGTAATAGAAATCTACAGAGAAAATGTAGTGGTGAAAGCCTATGTTGTTGGAGACTTAACATAGGGAAAGTAGCCCAATTTAAAAGTGCAGTGTGTGTCCTGGACTAGACAACCACAGATCTGCTTATCAACTTCTGAAAAGTCTCAAGACCAAATATGCATCTTGCCTACAAACTCTCCTAACTGTGCACCACTGCTGAAATTGTGAAATATAACTGTTTAGCATCAAATGTCACTGTCCCAGGATTCAGAATCAACTCCAACCCACCAGCACCTGCATCCATTAAGAAACTGCATAGCCTATTTTCTAAAGTCACACACACCTGTTCACTGCAAAATCAAGTCATAGTATTTAAAGCCAATCTGATTAGTCCGTAATGCAATTTTTTTTAATTACATGCACCTTAGCTCCACCATCTCCTGTTCATTGCTCTGCATATCTGTCCTTCCACCATGCCATGTATGGTTACTCTGCAAATGGTTTTCCTTAACCTCATTACACAAACTAAACTCTAGTCTTGCCTCTCAACTGTCCACATTTTTGCAGAATGTCCAGATTTTGCCTCATTTTTCATCTAGTCCTCATAAAATTTGGGATTTTCTAGACTTTTGTGACAAGTTAGTGAGAACTGAATTCACTAAATGACTGACACTTGAGTTTCAGACTTCATTTCTTTCAGAAAATGCACGCCAACACCTTTTATTCTAGCAACTTTTTAAGTTTATGACAGCAATTTTTTAAAATTTGTCCCAATTTGGGGGCTTTGCATCACATTTTTGGCTGTTAGGTTTTTTGTGCCAAGAGGTCGAGAGGTATATTATGACATCCAAATAAAAATTAGAATCCCTTGTTAGTTCTATAGAAGGGAAACAATTTACTCCAGGACTGTCTCATATACTAATGGACACAGATGCAGCTCAAATGTTTTATCCGTGCATGGGTCCCCTCAAATTATCTATGGTATGAAACCAGTTACTCACTATGAGTAATATATTACTCAACCATGGGAATGAGAAGGCCAAACACCAAAACTGATGTTAATTCAAGCACCAAAAAGGAAAATTGA
This sequence comes from Protopterus annectens, assembly GCF_019279795.1. Lineage (NCBI taxonomy): Eukaryota > Metazoa > Chordata > Ceratodontiformes > Protopteridae > Protopterus > Protopterus annectens. Next base: position 16,171,898 of record NC_056727.1, on the reverse strand, counting down.
GAGGTTTAAAATGGCCCACAAGGGCAGCTAGCCTTGTACTTTCCTAAGGACCTATCATACTGGTGCTGATTTGTACCCTTGTTAATAGTGAGCCCAAAACTATTTAGATCTGGTACACTTCTGAAAGATTATATTCTTGTCTCAAATATACCCAAGAAAACTTATAATCAGTTACTATCCATCTTTAAATTAATAACACAGCACAAATAAAGTGAATGAAGTTTGTAAAAAATCAGCCAAGAAAAGAAGTTCCTGTGGAGCTTTACATCACCAGATTGTTATGCCATACAAACTTATTAACAACTGATTTTACAAGCTACCAAACAGCTAGACACCACTAGTGTTTAATGAACTAGCAAAAAAGCTTGCTAATTAAGAGCACAGCAGCAACATAATACCAAGTACTTCAAAGTTTAGCTCTACCAGTTCTATACCAGCAAGCGCTGGATTTCACTATAACAACCCATTACTCAATACCGCAGTGCTGCCCCAGACAGACAGCAACACACAGCATGAACATAGAAAATACTTTGAGACAAGAGAAAACAACATGTCAGCCAGTTTGGAAAAACATTGGAGACTATGGATAATGATAAGGAATTGGTTTGCGACAACTACCCTCAGCAGACAAAAGAAGACGAAATGAGGGTGTGTCAAAACTCTGGAGTGGAGAAATACAGGACACTGAACTATGGGAACCTTACTGTCTCACCTGTTTCACTAAAAGACAATACATGCCCCCTCCCAAAATCACATTACAATAACCACTGTCACTTCAGTTTTTTCTCCCTTACTCAGTAGAGCCAATTAATAAGCATAGCTCCAACCTTTTATCTCCAAAAGTTGGAAACATTCCTTCTAATGTGGAACACTTAGAGTACTAGCAACTTAAATAGAAAAGTCACAAAATGATTAAAATGTACCTTTATACACAAATGTTATTTTGAATGATTCAGCATTTACTATAGATATTGGTTAATTCTTGACAACGTATCTGCAACAATCCCTTTCAAATAGAATGTAGAACAGTGAGGTACATGGAGTTAAGACTCCAAATGAGTAACGTTCCTCATAATGAGGTACACTTTAGAAGTATGATCTTATTAGTAAGCAGAAAGGCCAGTAAAAAGCAACTTCTACTACCTTTTTCACAGGACACCCTTCCTATACCAAACACATTCTCTCCACTACATGTAGCATATGCAGGCCAAGATCTACACTTGTTTTTAAGCTTACAAACTAAGTTGTTATTCTCTGTCTGTGGTCATCTATGGAAATATTAAAAATAACTCACTAGTACAGAGAGAATAAGGCATACAAGTGCGCACTGCTACAGATTACACACCTCCATGCTTGGCCGGACAAAATAAAAACTTTAGCTTTCCCAATGATATTGAGATAACCGCACAAATCCCTTCATGTAAGCACAAACATAATAAAGTATTCTTTAGTCAAACTATATTACTTTTCTCCTCAATTAAGAGGAAACAATCTTAAGTAATCCTCGTTGTGTCATGTCAAAAGTAAAACGGGCCTCTTAGCAGTTAAAGTAAAATGGACCTCTCAGCAGTTTAAAAGTTAAACGGACCTCTCAGTACTTTAAAAGTAAAATGGACCTCTCAGCAGCTTAAAAGTAAAACGGACCTTTTAGCAGCTTAAAAGTAAAATGGACCTCTCACCTTCCAGCACATAAATGGAGCCTTAGGGGAAAAATCTCTTCTTACTGTGACTCTGGCAGCAAGCTTGATGTGGAATCCATTTCCGCGCACTTTGTGTTTAAATTTAACGTTAGCGTGCAATGCACGGATGGGTCCACTTATTAGGTCTTACAGCTGTAAAAGTGGAGGGAGCGTTCCCTCCCGCTCGCTCTATGGTTCCGGCGTCTATGGGGACCAGCAAGCTAAGGGACCATTCTTAAAGAAGAACGCCCTTAATTTTTTTTTTTTGGTTATTAAAAGAAAATGAATCTCCCGCCCATTCCAGGGGGGTGCAAGTGCACCCCCTTGCACCTGTCTGTGGGCACCCTTGGCCTCAAATATCAAAGTGCACCACACAACCCTTTCAAACTTACATTGCATATTAGTACAGCTGCACACCTAATATACACATTTGAAGTACCTGCTTGTAACAAAGACAGCCATCATGCACACTCCAAATTACTACCAGACTATAACACATGGCCTGACAGTCACCCAAATGGTGGACATAATGTTATATTTATCCCCCATATTGCTCAAGGACACAAAAAACATGTGGCCTAGTACTCTGTTAGTGATACCATTGCCTAACATATTTAACTTAAACACATGCCTTAATTGGACTCGAAAGGGTAGCATCACTCTGGCTTTGCCTCTACAACAAGGCTGACACAGCTCCCACAGTTACTCCTACAGCTTGTTGTCCTCCATAGTGCTCACACTCTCTGCCTATGGCTGTTACCTGCAGCAGCAGCTACAGCTTGTAGCACACCCATTTCTATGTAAACGTTGCTGCTACAGACCTAGCCTCTGTGATAAGGTAGCCTCCTCACCCCAGTAGTGTCCAGCACAACATATCAGAAAGGGCTCCTAATCTACACGAAGACCTTATATATTGTACTGTGGTTGCATGTGATTGGCTAATGATAGTGCAAATCAGCTGTGTTGCCTGCAATTAGCATTTCAGAACCACAGACTGGTTAAGAGACAATAAGCTGATGATGAGAAGCATGTTAAAAAGGCAGGCAGCTGCCTATAGGGAACCATTCTTTATGAGACTTTCCTCACACAGACCACGCATATGCAAAGTATTAGCTATCAGCACATATCATGGAGGAGTAATGCACTCTATCAGGTATATAACCATCTTGTTTACATCAGGATGCGGATGTCTAACTATACTTATAGGGAATAGGGATTGCAGCATTAAGCCTTTCTTAGAACTGTGATAATGACATGTCAATGATCTCCAGATTTGTTACACATACAGAGAATGTATATTGTCAATGTGGCACACTGGGATTGTGGAATTATCTCTTTATAGTGGTTGTAATAGCACACTGCTATTTGTTTGGCACATTTGGTTTGACATATTATCAGTGGGGTTGGGCCTTGGGGACACACTACAATAGACTCTAGTGTCAACTGTATGAACATACAGCAGTATCTTTCATGGCACACATGAGAATACCTGACTATCGCTAGTATCCTAGTTGTATCCACACACTTAGTATGTTTGCGCACTGTGGCATATGACATGTGTGATCAAGCAGTGGATATTGCCAGCATTACTGTCCTTGCTGTATCTCTACATAGTGTACTTCCATGTATGTGGTCCTGACATGTGTTCCCATGTTGCTATCTTTCAGGGAACATCTATGCAAGATGCCATGCAGCTTTCATCGATGCAGAGAATGATGTAATACTGGAAAGGCTCCGTCAGCACCATGAACTCCTACTGTCCAGGGAGAGGCACAACAGGAAACAGCAGGAAGCATTGTAGATTGACCTTATCCATGATGTCAATGCCACTGGTCATCAGAGCAAGACATATGAGCAGGTTCAACACCATGCAATGGACATGATCAATGTCACACGCAGAAGAGCAGCAGATGTAGCCAGGGATCGTGGCCCCAACAGTGGAGAACCTGCAGTGGAACAACCACTCTCAGCCACTGAGGAATTCCTGGCAAATCTAGGCACACATGACAATTCCCATGCATGTCTTACACCCTACATCATGGATGTGGGTACCATAGTGTCCACTGCAGAGGAGCATGCAGGTAAGCTTAGTTTGATCAGCATTGCAATACTGTAGCATTCAGTGTGTCAGGGAGTACGTAGTGTTACATGGGTGTCAGGTTTCTCTACCTTTGGGGCGTTCACTGCAGTTTGATCGTCATGCTCACATTTTGACCAATATAACAATTAACACAGTAACTACTGTAAATGTGAGATATATGGACATATTACCTTGTGGTGGTGGAAAATGCAGTGGTATGGATATTACATCTCCCTCAACTTTTCAGAGGTTGGTTAGGTACTGTCCAGGCCCGTGGTCCTGCTCCTGGTAAGCATGACACTGTTTTTTATAGATGTAGGTTTACAGCAGTGTAATACCTAGACTGTTATCCCAGGCCTGCTGCCTGCATTGCTGTGCTGTTGGCATGATTGCCAACTACACACATATATTCTGACTTACACGTGTTAGACTCATACCTATGCCTTGTAGGTGTCACCACACTGAGATATGTGATGGTATTGTCAGGACACTACAGAGTATCATTTGTGTCAACTGTGCAGAGTCTACACAAATTTCAACAGTGTACCTCACTGTTGCAGATGAGATTGTAGTGTAATGAGATGTTATTTTCAAGTAACTACAGCTGTTAGTGGGAAGAGTACTGTCCTCATGTCCTATTATATGAGGTTGGGTTTTCAACAGGTCTGTCATAGTGATGATAGTGTATAGAGCCTTACATATATCACAACATAGTACTGCAGAACATAATAGTGCAGGTATTAATGTGCTGCTTTTTCCTTTCTTATCACAGATGACCAAGTGGGATGGTGTCTGCCCCCTACACAACCTGATGTCAGCATCTCCTCAGACTCTGATGATGGTGGCCACAGTGTGGCATAGGTGGAGGGTTTGGGGCTGAATCTGTCCCCAAGATTTACATCCCTCTTTTGTCTTCATTGTCACCACACACAGCCAGTATGTACACACATACCCAGTCCCTGGAGTCCACAGATATTGGATAGTCAAAGAGTGGGGGCATTGAACAGGAAAGTGTGGCAACTATGGCTCCAGTGAGTATAGACACTGGCCATAGCCAGAGATCTGGTGAGGTCCCACACAGGTGGATTGACAGGGGTGCTTGTAGGAGGTCTGCTGTCCATCCACCACCTGTTGCAGGTGTCCCATCATGGGTCACTCAGTGCTTACTTCGGGCTCTCATGGAGGCACAGGCACATTCTGAATGGAACACCAGATGTCTGCTTAGGGTTATGGATACAGCACAGTCTGACATCCATACTGCCTCCACCACATTGGGGACACCCTGGATTAGTTGACTGATGCACTAGAGAGAAAGTGGGCTGAAACAGCATCTGTCTTGGACCACAAATTGTCTGTGCTGGAATGTGTGGTTGGAGTTGAGTGTCAGACTCATGGATGTAGGTCAACAACCCCATCTACTGATAGTCCATGTGGCCTTGCACAATCATGCTGCCGTAGTGGCAGTACATCCAGTGCTACAGAGGGGAGTGTACTTTCCACACCACGATGTGGCAGCCCATGGCCTCATGGTCCTAGGCATTCCCATGGGAGACATGGTCCCAGTAGACAGCAATCACCATCAGGTACTAGCACTGTTCTGAGCTTGGGCATGGAAGTGCCTCTGCAACTCCTGGCAGAACCAGTTCCCATGTTCACGTCCAGACACGAAGAACTGTGAACTCTACCATGTACGGTCCAAAGTTGTCCAACATGCATACATGTAGAGCTAGCACTGAGCTTGACTATGTACATGCACACAATCATACACCACTGTCAAATGCAGGTCACCTATAGACACACATGGCACCTTTCCATGGTTCATCTTACTTGCTTCCTTTCCTGACTCACACACATGTTGTCAACCATATGGGTCAGCCTAGGCCTCCTGCACCCCCACACAACACCCTGTGCAATTGATGATACCTCTGCCACATCCCTGTCATCCTCGTCATCCATACAGGGAAATAAAGCTATATGTCTTATGCGCAGGGTGACTATATTAGTTAATATGTACATGTGTAATGCAGTGTTGTTTTGCCACTCCACTTGTATTGGTTACCAAAAGAGACTGTATGCTGGCATTTGTCATGAATACACCACACACTTTTGTGTACCTTATGTTGTATGATGTTGTAATGGCTGTATAGTTACACAATGACAGGTATGTTATGGACGTGTCTCTGTTTCAGGAGTCTGTTGGGATAACCTATTGATACTCAGTGGCAATAAATCAGCATAGGATGGCATGTCAGTACAGCATAAATATGTCTTCAGCAAGGTACAGTACTATAAATGCATAGCTCCATAGGTTCATATGTGTATAACAGGCTAACAAGGACAATGGCAGCATTCAGTGTACTCATGTATTTCTAATCTGTGAAAAGGTCTGCTACCCTTGATAAGCATTACCAGGGTTTTGGAACTAACAAATCTGCAAGCTGTGGTGATGGAGATGAACCATCTACAAATATCCTGTATCCAGTACAGACAGTTGCCCGACAGTAGTTATGATTGTCGTGTTCTGCATTCCATTGTGTAACCTGCACATGATATGTTTCACAGCAGATGTGTGCTTCACATGCATGGGGGGGCCTGTTTCATGTAGAGTATACTGTCTGTGTAACATACCTATCTGTCCAGCATGTACTATGTATACCACAGCAATGTTGTAGGACTGTAGAACTGGTGAGACATGTGTTAGTTCTGTCATGGATACTGAGGAGGTACACAGTGGGATCCAACACCTCCCTGTATGGAGCCATACACATCCCTTCCAAAGCATTTAGGAGACAGAATAAACATGTGCAGTTATGACACGGACTCCATAGGGTGTTATCGACACTGTGTATTGGTGTACCATGGAACCTGTGTGGCTGCTAAAGTTGTACAATATGCCTGTGTAGTGACATAGGAAGGGTGCCATTGTACACAATGATAGGTGTGATAACTGCCACATTCAGTATAGCAGTGACAATCTGGGATTTACATCCCAAACCTGTCAGTATAGGTTGTACAACAGTGACTGCATCCCCATATCTTACTGACCAGAGAAAGTCAAAGGCTACATTACTCTCTGTTTCCATAACTCCATGTGAAATGGCTCAACTGCGTGAGGTGTGCAGACAATACAATATTTTGCAGGGGTGGATGATCTCCCACAGGATAGTATTGTGCAGTCATTTACATTTAGTCTTTGTCAGTGGCTCAGAGAACAACTGACTGTGTCTTAGGCCATCCTGGATAACTGTTGGTACTGCTTGGGATTCTGTGACAGCTCTTAATATACAATCACCTGCTAATGTACTCAGTCAGAGGTCACTGACAGTGGATGTGACTGCAGGGAGGGAATATGTAGACTGAGTAAGCCAATAATGGAGGCTGGTGAACTCCACTGGTGACTGGCATCATTGCATTGTAGGTCTCCCAATGCTATCTTCCCAGAGTATGACTGTCAGACACTTGCCTATCTACCACATGGTATAACACTCTGTACATAATGTACACAGTTTCCAGCAAGGACTGCTGTCCTAATATTGTCATACACCTTTTAAGTCCATGGTTGGTGGAGTGAGACATATGTTCGACATCCATTGCATAGTGTAACAATCAATGGGTTAAGCTGGTTATAGTCGGTAGGCATGATCTGGCCTTGAGCAAAAGTAACTGTGTTTGGTCTAGTGTCATTGGGTGTATGACACTTTTAGTGCTGATATCCATGCTAACTCCTATCATGGCATTTCGGGTGACATGATTCAGAGATCTGGGGACACCACTTGGCACTACATGCTAGTTGTCCTCTGTGCAAGTAAGTATTGCAGTTACTTCCAGCAGGTTGCAAGAAGATGCAAGGTGTCTATACAGAGCACAGACAAACATGTTAGAGAAGTGTAATATGTACACACTGTGTAACTTAGTCATGCTGTGGCTCACTGTGTAATATGTACACACTGTGCTGCTTAATCATGCTGTGGCTCACTTGCCCAAAGTATGGTCCAGGTCCTTGCCTACAATGCCTTACAGTAATGCCATGTCATCCCCACATGGTGAACCAGTGTATTGCATCATACCTTAAAATCTGTTAATAGAAAACTGAACTCTCTCTACAGGATCAAACCCTATCTGTCTCCTGCAGCAAGAATAACTATTGCTCACACTCACCTAATTTCTACTCTCCTCTATGCCTCACCCATATACACCAATCTCTCTAAAAACAACCTTAATAAAATGGAAAATGCCTACAATAGCATAGCCAGATTTGCTACAGGTAAACATTTTAGAACCCATCACTGTACTAACTTGAAGCAACTAAGATGGCTTGAATTACACAATCAGCTTAAATTCCACCAACTTACCATTGCCCACAAAACCCTTTACCATCCATCCAATACCCCTATACTATCTACCCTCATTATCCCCTACAACAATCTAAAGACCTTACATTCTTCACATAGACTTCTAGTAAATATTTGTAAGTCAAACAACAGGGCTGGAGACTCACTTTTTTCTAATGCTGTTGGAAAATCCTGGAACCTTCTTCCTAGCAAACTTTCCTCAATTCCCTCTATATCACTCTTTAAAAACAAACTGAAACTTTTTCTCAGAACACACTGGTTGTGCCCCTGTACCAAACCTGACTGATCTACCACCTTTCTTACTTGGATCTACCTACTCTCTTCTTCTCAAGTATTCTTGTTCCTTTTCTTAACAAACTGACCTTGACCTTTCTAATTTTTTTTACTTACATCCTCTTAATTTCTTTAAGCAGACTAGTTATTAACTTTTATACTGATTATTACAGTTCCTACTTTTTGTTTTCCTTCTCTATGTCAACCTGTTTACCAACATATGTATCTAACTCAGCTGCTATCTTTGTATATGTTGTATTGCAACTACGTTTGTTGTATTGCAACTACATTTGCTTTGTAGTAAGTATCGTTGAAGAAAAATAAGAGCAAAACTGATAACAGTAAGTAGTAAGTATATTTAGCACTATTCTATGAACAAACGACCACTGTTATTACTCCCTGTTTTTTTTTTTCCTCTTGAAATGTTTAACATACAAATTAATCTTTGTATAATGTGATTATATATTTACTTCCTCAGAGCTTATCTCCCCGGGCCTCTACTGAAAATAGACATATATCCAGTTAGACTAGCCCGGTCAACAAATGTAAAATAATAAAATAAAATAATGTGTTTACCAGTCTTTGTGATCAGTACTGCCCCCCAGTGTGAGGCTCTCTATAGTGGGATCTGGCCATGGACCAGTCTCATTAGAACTACCAGCACGTACTCCCCCTTGCAGACAATATAGACATATATGTCAAGAAAGCCATTTATTACCTCCAGTGGAATGGTTGACATTGTGTGACTGCATCTCCCCCTTCAGAAGGGACAGGCAAGTATGCAGACCTCTACATCCATGAATTATGTCAGCAGCATTACAGTTGCATGAACTCAGCTCTTCATGACATGAGGGACACAGGCTCGTCATGGCTCAGCAAACCTGACTGATGGACAACTGCCATTAACAGGCTATAGAATAACAGGTGGGCATTGCTGTGTGACAGTTGGGGGGAGAGTGCCCCCCAACATGATGGCACTACCCCCTCAGCTAAAAGTAGCACATAGTGTTATTATGATGTTGTGTAGACCCACAATGTGCCCTGTAGTTACATGTGTGACCTCAAAGGAAAGGCCCAGATCATCATTGACCTCATACATCATGATGCCACATATGATGGGTCTGTACTCATACCTAACCTGTACTCTCACACTGTCTGCATCAACTGCACTTCCCTGTCACCACCACGTGACACATGACATTCTTACAACCTGCCCCATAACATCCATATTTACAGAGCAGTTTGTAAATGGCTTCTCACTGGAAGATACACAGCATCTATTGCACATGCTAACATTCCAGGCTGCATCCCACATGTGATCTGCCAAGGATTACTAACACCATTGGGAAACCATTGCAATCATACTGACACCACTGGCTGCACACCAGCTGAGTTGACAATGGCAACTGTTATACCCTTGAACAGAGGTGGTGCATCCACTGACCAACATAACTATACACCTCTTAGTTTAAATATCCATATCTGTATGCCCATAGTGGGAATCATCATGGAGCTGATAAGCACACATATATGTGATCTACACTTAGTTGACTGTACCCAATTTGGATGTGTGACAGGGGGAGCATGACTATTACATGTGGTGGACATTTCTGAGGCAGTTACCAAGGACCTGGCTGAGGGGACATCAGGGTGTACAACCCTTTAGACTGAGCCAAGCCATCTAACTATATCCCCCATTCAGGCAACATTTACAAAGCACCAAATTAGGCATCCATGATACTGTCATTGTAGGGGTCACTAATTGGCCCATTGATGGCACACATACACAACATAGGGACATATGCCTCCAATAGCTGATCTGTAAGCATCAGTGCTCAACAGGGTGCAGTCCTGGGTCCTCTACTGCTTGGAATCCATTTAGCCACAATACACACCACTACTGAATGACTGTGGCTAACAATGTTGGCTGATGCCTGCAAATTGTGAGCACTCATTGAGTCTCTGTGCTATGTTACTATCCTGCAAGAGGGTATTGTAAATGCATGCCTGTTGACATACTAATGGACATAAACTCCATGCAAATATATATGTAGTATATTTTCCATCAGTTAAGACCTATGTACCTATTAAGTAGCACATAAGTTGCAACATGTGATGTACATACTCAGGGATGAAAGATCTGGGCACACAGACCTGGCCACACAGGTTTACACCTAATGTGTCTCAGATCACCATGTCTCTACAATAGTATGGCAGGAATCATATGGCTGTATGAAGATGAGAATACCTACCTATGTAATGGCACACACTACAGATCACAGTATGTGATGCATGAAACACACCTCATGTATGCTAGTATTGATGACATCAGTAGGCCTTGTTGTAGTCAGTCCTTTGGGGGGGACAAATCACATGCTATAAATAAAATACTGCAAAACCATTTCTATCTCTAAGTTACCAATGTGATAATATTTATATCATATGGACATACACACACCAAGTAGCCTGGAGTGAGATTAGAACTCCTACCTATCTAGTGTTATATACTATAGATCACAGTACTTATCAGATGCACCACGGCTTAAGTATGACATTATTATGTCAGCTGGTAGCCTTACAGTGGATGACATCATCAGGCCTTGTAGAAGAGGGCAGAGTGGAAGCCAACAGCAAGTTACAGAGCCAAAAAATGCATAACCATTGCAGCTGGAGAGCCCATGAGGGCAAACCCATTGTTTTGCATGGGAACACACACACACACACACACACACACACACACACACACACACACACACACACACACACACACACACACACACACACACACACACACACACACACACAGTAGTCTGGAGTGAGATTAGAATCCCTACTTATTTAGTCTTACACACTATAACTCACAGTATTTATCACACACACCACAGCTTAAGTCTAATACTACATTCTCAGCTGGTAGTCTTAAGGTGGGTGACATCATCAGGCCTTTTAGACTAAGACAGTTTGGAAGTGGCCTTTCAGAATAGGGCAGTTTAGAAGCCAGCCTTGCAGAATAGGGCAGTTTGGAAGCCAGCAGCAAGTTACAGGGCCACAATGTACATACAAGTTGCAGGTTGATAGCCCATGAGGACATCTCAGTTGTTTTACAGGGGGATATACACAAGCACATGCACAAGTGGACTGTTGTGAGATTAGAACCCCTACCTATCTAGTCTTGTACATTACAGATCACAGTACTTATCACATGTGCCACAGGTTGTCTGTTGTAGATGCGATTGCAGGCACAGTACTTGTGGATTACATAAACTAGGTTTGTGTTGGTAAGCATTTGTGGCCTGAGAGTGATATTGCTCCATACTGTTATCTGATTCTATTATCCCTGCAGTGAGATAAGTGTTATTATCCTAGCTATATGTGTACAGTTACCAATATGGCCATATGTGGCTGTTTGCCTTTAGATAGGCAAACCTATGGACAAGAACAATGTGCCCTGTACATGCATGCATTGTCAACATTATACATTACACCACCTGCTCACCTGTGTCTGTCTACGTGGTGACATCCAGCAGGCACAGGAGTCTGTAGGCAAGTGGATTATGTACTTTTGCACCCTTAGTTTGGATCCTATGAGTAACAGTATGGATGTGTGATAGTGCAGATTTACTCACCATTATTAGGGTGTGTAGGACAATACAGACATCCACACACATATTTATGTACATAACAAAGATGTATATATAAATCTAGCTGTGTGCTCCTAGTTTGAGTGTGTGCCACATATGACATTCTTCTGTGAGTGTGTGTGCAGTTCTGATGGGTGTCATCATCCACACTTCCAGTTCTTAGCCAGTATCCTCCAGTAAATGGCTATGTGGGATATCCACCCCTAGAAAACATCTGGTACAGCTGTGATGCATGCCAGATATGGGAGTTGTGATAACTACCAGGGCTGCCAACACACACATTCATTATAATCCCCTGGGCAGTGCACACGACTTGGAAGTTGATGGAGGGGTACCTCTTGAGGTTGAGGTAGATTTCACCCTCCTCACCGGCTGGTGACTTGATGTGTACATGAGGGCAATCTATGGCACCCAATTCCTCAGGGTAGCGTGCTACATGGTAGAAGTGTTGCATATTGCTGACCCTTGCCTCAGGAGTGAGGGAAAAAGAAATGTGCTCTCTGGCATGTATTTACTGTTTGAAATATTCTTGTCACAACTGTCTGATGAAGTCTCACTAAGGGGTGAGATGAAAAGTGCTTTATGGTTACTGTTTTTTGTTGTTTTTATCATTTGTTTGAAGTAAAGTCTGAAGAATAAACTTTGGAAACTACTACTTGTGTGCGTGCCTCAAATCCTCTTGCCTGCATTCCTGTTTTTGTAGCTCTCTGGCATGTGGCAGCATGGCTCCAAGGAGCTGGTGGAGTACCCTGGATGCTGCTTCCTGTGATACCCCCATCATGTCCCCAGTTGATCTTTGGAAAGTACCTATAGCTAGTATCCTAAGGGCTACACATACCTTTGTTTCCACTGGGGTGAGTTTCCCTCTGTTGGCTCTGAGTCTGAGTTGAGGGTGGCAGAGCTTGTAGTATGGCCCTGTCCACCCTGTAGTGCTGTACAATCTCCAGTTCATGTAAGTCATGGAAGGTTTCCCTGGGCCTGAATACTCATGTCCTTCTCTGTCTAGACTTCAGCATCTAGCAGATACAGATGTAGCAGACCTGCAGCTGCCCCTAGCATTTTTCAGTTAAAATTCCCAAGCCTGTACTCCAATGGGGTAGAGTAAAGGGGGAAATCAGATTTTAGAGTGTATGCATACTTTATAGTGCTCTGCTGTAGGTGTTGACTGTGTGATTGGCTACCTGTGATGCATTTCACCTGCTTAGTATATCATTAACATCATTTAATAGCACTAGCTTAAATTAAACAGAGGTCAAAATTAATGAATATGACATAGGCTTTTAAATACACTCAGCACTGTGGCACGCCACACAAACTCGTGACCCGTAGGTAAACAAAGATTAGCACTAAGTGTACACACACCCCCACTTCCACACTTGGTGTGGCAGTGTACCATGCAAACATGCAGAAACATGCTCCCCTTAGCTAAAAAGAGCTTAGAAGTTAGTCCACACCCCCTTCCCCCTAAAAGGACACCCTCTGCATGGCAGCATGCTGAACAAAGAGGCACAGCTAAGCTGAAATAAGCTTAGAAGTCATAAGACACACCCCTCCCTGATGTCAGATATTGTACCTCTGTAAACACCAACATGGTTCTCTGCCTACATGAAGGGGGTATGCGGACACGTTTATCCCTTTATACTATTCAGTAACTCCACCTCATTTGCATAAAGATCCATGTTCACAGGCTGGAAACTACATGATTCGTAGCCCCACCACATTAGCAATAGCAGCAATGCACCATTGTAGATACTCTACACAAGATCCTGTAATACATTTCTGTCATATAATATTAATTTTGCTTTTCCAATTTTTTTTTAATTTTCTTATAAAGCATGTTTGCACACAGTGGCACACTATGCAAAAATACCCGGAGAATTAAAAAAAAAATTAACTTACTACCTCTAATCCTTCAGACACACAGGAGGATAGTTTCACTTATATCTGTATGTGGTATGCCATTTCTGTCCATATATTTACATTTTAACAGCCCCTTTTGTCTGTCTACACTCCTGTACATTGAATATTTACGTGTACACTACAAACACTGACACAGGGTCTGATGAGCAGCCTATTTGCTTGCTGGATCACTTTACCTGACACATTAGCATGAGATTCACCTGCTTATGAGGTGATTTACATGCCATGGAACTTCCTGTGTTGGCGCTTGCATGTGAGCCACTCAGCAGTGCTTACTGAATCTGAAACCTGCTTACTTTCATGTACACAGTGTGGTGTAATGCTTACATGGTAAAAAAAATGTGTAGGCTCTATTAAATTCCCATAAGAACAGACAGCCAGCACTCAACTGGAGCATAGATATTTTTAATGCATAAAAACAAAAGTAACAGACCATTTTCGGCCCAATGGCCTTTTTCAATGTGAAACACAATCAGTAAAAGCAAAACATTATATATCAAAAAATAAAAGAATAATTGAACCCAATTAAACAATTATTACAAATGTTCTTTAAGACCAGGTGAAAACAATCCTCCTAGTTTCACAATCCAAGATTTTTCTTCTTTATTTAACAATTTGTGCCAACCAGTTTTCATGGATCTATCTCCAAAATCCTGTCAATAACAATAAATTTAAAGGTTGCTGTCTTATGAATAATAGTCCCCCGGATTCATGAAGCCTGCGCAGTATGCGAGATAATGCCAAATATGTCCGCCGAGCGATTCAGGTATGAACCAACTGCAAGTACACTACCGGCGTATGCCAGATCTATGCAGCCCTTGCCATAGATATGCAAATCACTCCATGCGCAGTGTCGCACCATGCTAATGAAGGCATACAGCGATTCACGAAGTGGTGCAGGCGTAGTGCAAGCCCATGGAAATGTAAACCAAAAAACACGGTTTACATTTTCCCAAACAGAACATCGGAGTTATGGAAGCGGACCAGACTCATGTATTACAAAGTTAACATATGCCAATGGCAAAATACACAGCCAATGGCACAAGAAAAGACGTACAACACCTAAAAAACAACATTTAATGTCATGTCCACAGTAACGCACAGTACAACCGCAGGGCATGTGTGCGCAAACAGGAATACAAAGGAAATATATACAAATGTCATAAAATCGCAATGTAAGACAAATCAGGATTGCACCATAATACGCAATGGTAGGCATGGCACACCACAAGCAAGGCGCAAGGGTTGCCAAGGGCCCGCGACAGTGTTCGGTGCTGTAACTATGAATTAGTAGTCAATATCATGCAAATGAGGCAGGTAATACTGAATTGCAAATGTCCCGCCGGATTTAGGATGTACCTGACGGCGCAGCGCTATAACACCGAGGAGTGTATCAGAGGTGATACATGACATCAGCAGAGGGGTGTGCCACCGTATCAGTAAGCACATTGGAGTAATGCAAATCTGGCCTGGCCATTGCTAAGCAAAGCTGCAGGACAAGGGTTGGGAGGAAGGTATAGAACCATTTAGCTGAGAGCACACATGGTGCCCAAAAGTGCATGTGTACGGGGATGAAATCATGCCCGAAACACGGTAAGCGGATGCACGCACCACGAACAATAGCACAAATATGAAGGTCAGGGGAAGAAAAGAAGGAAATGCCAAAGCAGGGTAATTGGTGTACTAATGAGAAATTAACACCAATCAACTCATGGCGGCCAATCAACAGCAGTAGACAAGCCTGCATGCAGAAACCTGCAAAACAGGATAGGGGAGGCATAGGATTGCAAAGAAAGGAGGGGAGGACTTGGAATGCAAAGATAGGAGAACTGTCATAGCAGAGCAAAGCAAACCCACAGTAGACCGGCAATAGCACACATTACGCAAGATAAGCCAGGTCTAGGAAAGTACAAATTAAAGCAGGCTGCTGGATGCATGCCAGAAAATGGTAGGTGTAATGTGTACAAATGTAAACAGAAGAGCAGGAGGTAATTCATGGCATCCAAATGTAATGCAACACCAAAGGCAGCACAATAGTGATTCCATTAATAAAACACAGAAGATACCCTGTAGCCACGATCGTACATACACACCCTATGACATCATCAGTGTTCACAGCAAAACTGTATAAAGTGTGAAAGCACCCAACACACACCTGTGTATTCCCAAACACTGCACCATAGGTATAAACAGATGGGGAACTTTTAAAATGTACATGTTGGGAGCTGCCATAGCTGTTATTCATCAGCATGTGTTACAGACCGACTGTGTTGTGGAGGATGATGCCGACAACCACCGTAGGCCTCGGAGGAGGAGAAGAGTGTTCAGACCAAGGGTAACCTACCAGGGGCTACATGATCTGGAGATAGTAGAGCGTTACAGGGTGGACAGGGACATCTTACAGCAAATAGTTGAGCTGTGCTGGCCACGCCTGAGAACCAGAAACAACAGAGGGGAACCCATCCCAGTGGACACGGAGGTATGTGTAAGCTTGCGAATACTAGCCACAGGTACCTTTCAAAGGCCAACTGGAGATATAATGGGGATCTCACAGGCATCGGCATCCAGGGTACTACACCAGTTCCTGGATGCCATGTTACCACATGCCAATGAGCATATATACTTCCCCTAACTCAGGAGGAGTTGGGCAGCAATATGCGTCACTTCCACCATGTGGCAAACTACCTGGAGGTACTGGGTGCGATAGACTGCATGCACATACAAATCAAGTCACCACCCGGTGAGTATGGTAGGCATTACATAAACCGCAAGGGATTCCACTCCATCAACTGCCAGGTCATGTACAATGCCCAGGGCATTATCATAGATGTGTGTGCTGGCAGCCCTGGAAGCTACCATGACTCCCATATCTGGCATGCCTCACAGCTGTATCAGGTATTTGTCAGGGGGGACAACCCACAAGCCCACCTTGTGGGGGATGCTGGCTATGCACTGAAGCCATGGATGATGACCCCCATCATAAATGCCACACACCAATGCAAGAATGCCATAATGAGGCACATGCACAAACCAGAATCATCATAGAGCGTGTGTTCGGGATGCTGAAATCATGGTTCCGGTGCTTGGACACATCTGGTGGAGCCTTGCAGTACTCTCCAGGCACGTGTGCCCACATCTTCATAGTATGTGCCATGCTACATAATATGATCCTGCAGAAACAGCTGCAGCAGGGTCAAAATGGGGAGGGCCTCACAGCCCACTGCAATTGCCAAGGCCAACACAGGCACAGAGGGATCCAGACCATGGACACACTGTGCCAGCCCCAGTAGGCAGACGGAGGCATGCCCAATATGCCTATGCCTTGGCAAAGAGGGAACATATAGCACATACCTTGACAGTGTAGGCTCCCACGGACTGACACCCCTCCCCACCTGCACACACAGTAACATGGATGGCACACAAACATGACCACCTGTAAATTGTGATGTATAGGTGGCCCACTGTGGAATCCTACATAGGCAGCCCTCAAACATTGTACATGCAACAGCCATTGGAACACGGAAATGTCAACACCTGAACAGTAGATGCGCCTATCAGCATCTGTTGGTGCTGTGTGTATAGGTTCTCAGTTACATCAGTAGGTACACGCCCGATTGTCAGAGGCAAAACACCAAACAGGGCAAACAGTGACTCCCATTGCCACAACATAGAGTAAGCAACTGTCGCTTACTGGAGCAGAGGCAATCGCGGGAGCACATGTGTGTAAGCACTGTCCTAAACACACTCATCATGGATTCCCCGCTGCGTTACTGAGGGGCTCCACAAAATGTAATCATGGATGTTGTGTCAAGGCAGGGGATGTACCCATGACAGGCATTCGTCACCTCAGCATGCTGCATCCACGGTCATATGAAGGTGTAGCACATTATCGGGTGTAGCTAATTGTGATATACATACCCAATGCCAGAGTACAGCCAGTAAACATCACATGGACATACCATTAACTGGACTCATCAATTTGTAAACTAACGGAGTTATCCATGTGAGTGTAGTGTAGAGTAACTGCTGTAGTGTACTTCACCTACAAAATGACATAATATGTGTACAACCCCCAGATGTCCAAGTGGTACATGCAGTGACTGTCATGCATGTTCCTGGTCCCACATCCCGCAAGGGATGTAACGTAATCCCGACGGCACGGGTAATGCATTCCAGATGCAGGTCATCAGAATATGTGTAGCACACGTTAGCAGGAATAAGCGTTGCCCATAGCTGGTAAGCGATGCTTAAATATGACTATACGGATATGCATGAAACAGGGCTAAGCTTCACTGACCACTGCGCAGATCACGGTCAATGATGTACAGAACAGGTGAAACCAGCATTAGTCACCCCTGAACAAATAGCGCCTGCTCTGAAGGGTAAAATGATGACTGACAGGAGTGGAACAGGCATTCATGTATACAATCACCCAACACTATTGCTAGGCAAGATGTACATATGGTAGGGTTACCACAGTTCAAATGACCAGTGTGGGACATACGCCAGATGTCTGCAGGATGACACATACATCCAGTACGAAAACCAGAACATCAGTGTTTTGCATAGATATAAAGCTTATTCAAGTAATGGTCGCAGGTACGTGTTCCGTGTCCTGTAACATGTAGGTGGGTCAGATACAGAATAAGTGTTTTTTGCAACTATTACATAAACTATAGGGAACATGTTTGTCCCAAAGTCGCAGGACATTTGCTATGATCACAAATATTTCGCAAGACACAACTGCACAAAGAGGGACTGTCCCTCGCAAAGTGGGACGGGAGGTAATCTTAACCTATGGCAGGTGTGTAATGTGACAGGTACAGACACAAACGTGCGGAGTCCAGGAAACACAGTATACACTGACAAACACACAATGAAAGGCGTAGCATGCCTGTCACCACCCCTGTCCGAGATATGTATATATATATATATATATATATATATATATATATATATATATATATATATATATATATATATATATATATATATATATATATATATATATATATATATATATATATATATATGTATATATATATATATATATATATATATATATTTATATATATATATATATATATATATATACACACACATATATAATACAGATAGAAAGGGTGATAGTGTGATATATGTCGATATATAAGGGGTCACTGACATCTGCAAATATATAGATAGGTCAACGACATTCAAAACACCTTTGAGGAACAAATAAATAGGATACCGCCAACTATGGAACGTCAACAAAAATCAAAAGTCGACAAAGCAGCTGGACAAAAAATAAATCAAAAGAAACTTCTCAAGGCTGGAAAATACGAAACCACAAACTAGCGTAACTTCCAATTTATTCAATGCTTTTGTAAAAAACTTCTTCAGAACCAAAAGAAATCAATTGCATAGTGTAAAATCGTGATTAATTGATTTTAATTGTGTGCAGTATTTAAATGAATGTTTGATGTAACATTTCTTTTGGTTCTGAAGAAGTTTTTTACGAAAGCGTTGAATAAAGTGGAAGTTACGCTAGTCGGTGGTTTCGTATTTCCCAGCCTTGAGCAGTTTCTTTTGAACTATGGAACGTGTCACACACCGACATGCGTAACCAGGAGGCTGAAAGACAGAAAGAACACAGTACTGGAACAGTAGAACCGCGAGCAATATGACGATAATAAGGACATGTAGTCACCGCTGCCGGCGGTGCAGTCCACATAGGTACCGTGTACAGCTGTGGTTGTGAGTGATGTAGCCTGTGTATGTGTGTGTTGAGGGTGCCATGTGTGTTCCCATGTGATTGTAAAGTGTGTGTGTGTGTGTGTGTGTGTGTGTGTGTGTGTGTGTGTGTGTGTGTGTGTGTCCGCATCCTGTGTCTGTAGGTGGCAACTCGGAGGTAGATGATTACGGTAGGTGCGGGTATAGCTAGCCGTAGGCATGCGGTAAACACCTGTCCCACATTGGGAGGGACAGCCCTCCCTTGGCAGGTGTGTCCTGACATGAAACATTACAAAGGGCAACTGTCCGAGAGTTTAGGACATTAGTATGTCCCAAATATTATGCAATAGTTGCAGGAAATACTCATGCCTGTATGTAAGAAACAGAAATGTTACATGCAAACCGATATGTAGTTAAGGTCCAAGAACAATTGGTATGTAATAAGGATAAAAGGATGTGCTATCCTGTGTACTGACCGTGGTCATATGTCAGCCTGTAAATACCACTGTGTGACCTGCAAGTGTCCAACTATGGCCATATGAAAAGGTGGCAAGCCATGTCACAGAGGGTCTGACACCAACACCACTGCAATGACTGCAAATATCTGGGACAGACATACACGGGATAGCGGTCATTTAGAAATATCCCTACACATATCGCCGTACATCCAGAGGTATGGAAGTACCAACCTCACCTGCATACCATATAAAAACCAATTAACAATGGCCCAAAGTAAATTCCCATAACAGAAGTCTATTAAGTGACAGCACTGTAATTAGGGAAGGGGCCCACACACATATATATGGACTATGTAGAAATGCAAGCCCCACAAAACCGTATATGCTAAGTACTCCCACCTACATCCCCCACATTGGAAACAATAACAATACAGACCATAATCACAGCACAAACATCTAGTTAGTCAATTACATCTGCTGAACCGTTAACATACCTTGTGAGAGACAGATTTAAAGGCGCCATGTAAAATTGTATCTGTCGTATAATGGAACAAACGGCGATGTTACAGGTGTTTGCAATAGTCTGTTATCAGATGGGTGGGATGACAGGTACAGTCACAGGTAGAACCACATACTCAAGCCGTCACACACAATCCACGGGGGACATGACTCCAAAATACACTTGGTTCTACACATAGCAGTTGCAATTACACACAACAAAACAAAACTCCCCAAAGGCAGGGCAAATGGCCAATGCCCAAGTGGAGAATTCAATTATACCCCACTGTTGCCACGTAATTGGCGAATGGAGTAGCTGCACAGCTGAAGTACACATAATTAGTCACACCGGAACACCAATTGGC
Organism: Protopterus annectens; assembly: GCF_019279795.1. Lineage (NCBI taxonomy): Eukaryota > Metazoa > Chordata > Ceratodontiformes > Protopteridae > Protopterus > Protopterus annectens. The sequence goes on along the minus strand of NC_056727.1, from coordinate 16,150,920 downwards.
GGCAGTAAAACACATGTTGCAGGTATTGACGTATATAAGGATGACTTGCCAGATATGCAAACTGTATGCTCATACCGTAAAACAGTTTAAAGAGTGATACAGAAGAGGGAGATAGAGATGAAATACCGGAACGATATCAAGGTATGTAGAACACTACCTGTATGTATAGTATGTTCTCTATTAAGTTATGTCAGTGTATGCATAGCCTGGTTTGCAGTAATTAAAAGTGTCCGCCATGCATAAAGTGGGGAATGTTATTTATGTAGTGATGTCTTGCTGATCGTACTAATGCTTGTAGAAGTTGTGCGTCCAGCAGTGGGCCACAAGGTAAACAGCACAGACACCACAAGGGATGCAACATGATGGCTTTAAACAGAACAATGTCATACAACCCGCCGTCAGTGGCAGGGTATGTCCAATACGTATGTGCCATAGCAGGGGATAGTATATGTGGATATACTGTAACAGTATGCATGTGTATGGGCATATAACATCAATGACATCTCTAAGGTGGTCCCTCTGTGCAAGTATGCTCTGAATTATGGGATACCATGTGAAACATGTGTAATGTATAGTACAGTAGATTGATATGTCAGATATGCTGCACAGCAGAACAGGCATATGATGCATAACAAAGGTATCGTATAGTGATGTGAGTAGTATGTAATTAATTTATGTATAAACAGTTATGATGAAATAAATAATGTAATCCACTCTGTGCATTTGCAAAGGATGCAGACATTACTCCCATACTAGAATAGCAGAAGAGATGTGACAGACAAACAAGAACATGATTGGCGTGTACAATAACAGGATACATATGGCCTGTAGTCACGGGACATTGTAATAGCGTGACAGCTAATCTAAATGGAAGGGCTATTCCAGTAACCATGCACAAAGGACATGTAATAGCTCCACAGGTTCATAGTGGGGTATCATGCAGTCTGGCAAGTCTATGAGTAACAACAACTACAGTGTGCACACCAGTGGCACCTCTCTAGGGTAGTGTCCTGTGAACAGAAGAGCCATGTGTAACCAGCAGCTATGCACAGTATAGCCACTGCAGTGATCCCTGGCGTACATGTGTCCACCATCCACCAAGCGAGGTATCACATGAACACTGCTACTGACTGTCCATGCGTGATGTACATAGGAATCTTGTCCCAAAGCATGGTGAGTGTCTGGTCTGGGAATGCAACCCCCAAGCACATGCCACACACTGTCACATGTGTGCACATATTCATGAGCATCATGCTCATAGTGGCTATTGTTTATGTCGCGTATGCGGAGTATATCCATTAACATATTTGCAGACATAGGCCCTGTCTTTGCAGCAGAGGTCACCCCTGAGTATGTAGTCCGCAAATGTGTACAGACGTGGTGTCTGTACATAAGCCACAAACTTTAACTGTCGTAGCTCAATAAACGGCATGGCGTTTTAATGTTGAGTTATGTAAAGCTGTTGTGCAAGGTACACCCTAAGCGGGGTGTTGTACCCATGGATGTGTGTATAAGTCCGGTATTCAGAGGTACAACGGGTGCCTATGTACCAGCTACACACCCAGTACAGACATGTGTGGACACGTAGAAGGATATCAACGCCACAGTGGCAATGTGGTAATCACAGGAGTGTGTGCGACATACATGTGTTTTACATGCGCCATGTATGTAGGGGACTAACACCTATGTGATAACCAGTGAGTGGATGGTGTACTGCAAAGGTGATGTTCATACCAAGTGTCATGCAGGTCGAGGCCATGATGTTCATATCAGTATCCGTCACAGTGACACCTGTATGGATGGGGTCTGTATCAGCTGGTGGAGCAACAACGGTGCTTGGTATGCAGTGGTCTGTAAAGCTAGGCAGGGAAGTCCCCTCAGTGGTAGCCTGTACCTCAGGGAAGCATATACTGAACATGAGGGCCCCATGACTGAGGACTGTAGTATGCCAAGTGTAACTGGAATGCAGTATGTGATATGGTATGCCACCCTCGGTGTGTGTGTCCCGTCCATTAGCCACTTTGCATAACATCCTGAGACATATGTTGTTATGTGCAGGTGGATGTGTATGTTGTCAATACCAGAATGGAGAATGGTGCTGAAAGGCAGCGAGAGGATAATGTAGGCTGTGTGGACCCCCGTGTCATCATCAACTACTCTGGCAACTGTATGAAAGGTGTTCAACAGGTGTAGGAGGCATGCTGTGGCCCCAACAACACCAACCCAGCTGGCATCAAAGGACCGGAGCACAACAAAGACTCAGCGAATTATGTCCATGATGATGTGTCCTATAGCCGTGCAGAAAAGTCCACTGAGGTGTGTAGGGCAATAGTCCCAGTCATTCATTGTGGCGCCACCTGTGTGGAGTGTAACTGTCGCTGTGTGCCAGTCAGGGGCCACAAAGTCTGGTACAAGGCTATTACTGAATATGGTGCCCCAGTGGGGAGGCATGTCGTTCAGAGGTCTGTAGACATCACAGCCTGGGATTTTGTAGGGTGACAAGGGGCCAGTGTCCTAGGACATATAGAGTGCAGGTCAGTACTGTGTAGGTGTGACCGCAGGTACACCACAATGTTCCTGCAAGGAATGTGGCCCCGTAGGGAGTGAGAGGGTGTAATGTTAGCATTGAAGCCATCAGACAGCATGTTGCTAACATCACCTGTTACTGTCATGTTCTAGAGTGACAGTTGTATGTGTGAGCAGATGTGGGTATTGCATACGACTACTGACATACCACCATAATGCCTTGTTGTACATCTCGGAATGTGTCGCAGTAATGTGTATGTAGCTAGTTATGGAGTATGTGATGAGGGATCCCGTGGCCCTACCGAGGCTGACCAGTGAGTTACCCCACCCATGGGAATGTACACCACTGTGCAACAGCCCCCACCTGTTGTTGTAAAGTATGTCCATGGAACCGCACCCCCAGAGTGTCGTCTGTTATCTGGTGTGTACCATCATGGCTCTGTGTGGAATAGCATGATCCATATTGTTGTGTACGTGCTAATGAAGTGCACTGGGGTATGTCTCAGCATTTGCATGTGCATTGTCCATCTGCACGTGTGTCATGACGTCAACTACCACTGTCATACGACATCTGTAGTAGGTGTTGTAGTACTCATCTACAGTGTATGCCATGAAGTGTGTGGTGCCGGTATGTGGCTAACAAGGGTGAGTAGCATATGATCGGATTCCACCAATGAGGGGATAATCCCAGGTGTGGAGCAGCAGTTACATGTTGGTAGTGTCCATGTCAAGGATACTGTTGGTCTTGGAGGTGGTGTGTATGGGTCGAACCAGCCGAGCGGAGGTTATGACTCACAGACAGCATACGCCTAATGTGTCAGTACATGTGCGGCTATCACAGTTAAGTGTGAGTTACTGTCAGTCTCACATCAGTAGCAGTAGTATGAGCCCAACTGTCCAGTACACTATGAAATGAGGTCTGGTAACCGTGGGGTATGTTGAATCCGCAGCTGGTAATACATAGCAGTTCCAGACACAGTTATTTGCACATGGAGCACCTGTGATGCATTGTGCTAAGTAACCAGCTGGGATGTGTGTACAACATAGTGGAATATGAGGACACCTCAGCCGTGGGTGTGCCAGTCCAGGTACGTGCCTGAGAGGTACGGTCTGTCTATAACCAGTCATTGCAGGTGTGCTCTGCAGAGCCAAGAGGCAGGTCCCAGTCACTGCAGAGATATTGAAGTGGCGCAGTATCAGGTGTGCCTTGCCTGTGTGCATAACAAAGGATGATGTCAAGCATTGTGTGACATGACCACATGTTTTGCTAGCCAGTTCCCATTCTGGTGGTGACTGTTATTGGACACTGTGCAAGACAGGCAGTATAAAAGCAGCAAGAGTCCAACATGTGATCCGTACTCCCAGGGCTGACAGGTGCAGGTCAACTGTGCCACAGATTCATGTTGTTTGACCAGGTCTGTCAAAGTGGATGTAAACCAGATGACTGTGGAATGACAGCAGAAGCATGGACAACTGTTGGGAGTGACACAGTCGCTCATAGTACAGTGGTAACAGGTCTGGATGACCGCAAAATGTTCCCCAGGGCTCGGACCGCACCATTAGGGCTACAACACTGGTGGGCTATTGCATGTCCCTGCACACGTAGTCTGTGCCCTGAGATACAACTTCAGTCACACAAACATGGAAAATGAGTCACATCGTACCTGCTGAGTTGTGGCATGTGTGCATAGGTTATGTTGCAGAACCAGTTACTTGACAGCAGGATGTAAGTGACTATCGCCTTGTGTAGCCTGCTGAGTGGAACAGCAATGTGACCGCCGACAGTCATCGATGAGAGTTGTGTTGTGTATGTTATGACACCCTATTGGCTGTATGTGATGGGCACACGTGTCTGTGGGCTATAGGTTGGTGTGGTTGTGTTTGGTGATGTGGGCTGCCGTTGGTGCCCACACAGAGTATGGAGGGGTACTGTACAAGGTGTCTCCGTATGTGTGGCCTGTGGTGGGGATCATGTGGGACTATGTGATGAGTGGGGTGTGTTGCCAATGTTGCACATCCCCACATGACTGTCAGGTGCAGTCAGGGTTGGTGACAGTATAACCCCCAGCAGGGCTGCATATGTGCATCCCCCACAGGCTGTACTGTTGTATGTTGGGAGGTGTGCATTGACTGTGTACATGAGAATAGCTCTGTTACCACATGTACAACATAGTCATCATAGTGACAGGCAATAGCACTGGTACGTGCCAGTTGGACATGCCTGTATATAAGTGGTATGTGCCAGGTGGACACGCCATATAAACCACCATGTCTCACGTGGTATGTGAGTGATGTGTGTACGACAGCTGTTGTAATGTAAGCAAGCTGGAAATGTATGGACAGACAGTGTACCTGTGAGGACTGGTGTGAAATGGGTGCTAAACTAAGCAGTAGCTCATAATGTGCCAAGAAGCTTTGAATAAGTGCCGAGCATGTCCATACATTGCAGATAGGGTGTTGGATAATATCAACCCACAAGTGTTGACGACAGTCATGATTGGTGGCACCACATCAGAACACTGCCGGGTATGGTCTGCAAGTCCATGAACCATTATCAATGTAGATATTAGCAGTACAGATGTACAAGACAGTACGGATGTTTGACTACAAATGCCTTTGTATGTCACAGGAGTGTTCTACTAGTGACCTGTTGACAGACTCACAACTACTAAAGGTGCTACAGTGAAATGTGCATATCACACGGTGTCAGCTACAGTAAACCAGGGTTAATGTGTTGTACCCCACCCGCATTGTAGCCCATACCACACAGACAAATGTCAGCCATCTGTGTATGTGAGGATGTGAATGGCCATGACCTATGGGCAATAGTTGTCACAGTGTTGCGAACAACATACAGAATGGGCTGTGTGTTTGAGGTGTGTGACATATGTGCACATTCTGGTGGATAATATGAGGAATGACACCACTAGGGGAATACCCCTGTACCCATTAAGTAACACCTAGGCTGTGGTCAACATTATGGACACTGTGTTAGGGATGGTGTAGTGCAGTACACCTCCCTGAGCTGGAGACGTCTCCCTGGCCCTTTAAGTAGTCATCCGAGGTACCCATGACATGACAGGGTGGTATCCATGAGCATGGAGATCATTGGACAGGCATACACAGCACCCGTGTGACCAATATTGGAACACATATCACCCTCCAGGAGTAGGGCCCATGCATGGATGGCCGATACCAGCCTCCACAATACTCACCTCCAGTATGCAGCATGCTATCCACCTTGCATACAGACATATGCCACACTATGCTGTTAGACATGCTACATGTCCATAGCCTAATCTGAAAGTCATACGTCATGAACAACCACCGTCCTACGACTAGGATGGCCACATGCTGGACAGATCCCTGTGCCATACCTGTGACATACTCCCGCCATACCATGCAGCCCTGTCCACATAGCTGCACATATCATCCCTGTCATACATGGTGTGATGGCCGTATGGTAGATGTAGTATCAACTATCTGGATCAGTAATGTGTCACTGATGCCCCTTGCGGTGGCGTAATGGGTGTCAGATACAGCTAGGAAACCCAGCCCGTACATGCTATAGCCGATAACCTTACCTGCTAATGACGTCCGACTAGCCATTGTCCCATGTCTATCACATGTGCAACACAGGCAATCCATGGCAGGATGTTGAACAGCTGCACAGTACAGTGTAGATGTCTATGGCAAAACAGATGCATGTACAGGTTTCCATGCATACTTGGTGCATTGTCACTGCCCAAGTCCAGTAAGGCTGTGTCTGTGTTGATATGTAATATATACACAGCATCAAGGTCAACAGCATTACTGTGGATACATCAGGCATGTGTAGATAGGTAAGAACACCAGTGCAGGCAAACAGACATGCCCACATGAAGACAGACGTCACATGCAGCAGGAACACTAATGAGGTGACACACATATATGGGGATGATATCCAATGCATAATGGGTGTTACATGTGTGTGACACATACATGCCAGTCATGTTAGTGTCATGTTAATTTGCAAAGATAACTGTGCAGATGTACTAGAAATGTATGTGCAGCAGTATCACTCTTCATGTCTGTAAATGTGACCTGTCACCTTCATCATGTCTTACAGATAATGCCTCGTACACGCCTACCAGCATGCAGCCGACAGGAGGATGATGTCATAATCCCGTACCTCCATGAGAACTATGAGGTGTTATTTAGCCATGTGCCACAACACGCACAGCAGCAGGATGACCTGTGGCAGGATCTTCACAGGAGGGTCAACGAAGTGGGTGGCCACTACAGCACCTACCAGCAGGAGCGCAGACACTGCATGGACTTGATATGTCAGGCAAAACAGCATGCCACTGCAATCGCCAGGGAACAAGGTGGAACAGGTGGTGGGCCACCAACCCAGCCTCCACTCACACACACAGAGGAGCTACTGGCCAGTCTGGGGACACCCTCGGAACAGCTCCCACAAACACTAGCTGCCATCATGGAGGTGGGTGTCTCCCAAACAATGAGCCTGAAGTTGCCTGGTAAGTCAGTACTGAACATATGGCCAGTATATCCCACATACGTGCATGTGTCAGTGTACATCATGTAATGTAACAACATATGCAAGGTATGTGGACACACATGATTTATGCTACCCTGTGTATGCACCATACCTCTGAACTGTACAGGTATTTGCAGGATGTCCAAATGTCTGCCTCATATTGTCAGTGTGTTCCCCTTAATATCTGTCCCTTTCTGGCAAATAGCTGAGGAATGGAGTCATTAAATGATGACATACATTTGTGTTTATGACTGCACATTCCGTGTAAAAACCATGTGCATGCAAACCTATTAGTCTAGCAAATTTCTAAGTTTGTAAGAGCAATATGTCACAGTTGTCCCTATATGTCCCCCATCATAGTAGGCTTTGTCCACATTTATTGTTCTAAGAGGTTGAGAGGTATGGTATGCGCACATGTGCTTACTATATACTATTGTAAAGGCGAATGTGTTAACTTGTACTGTGCACCCTGTGGCTGTCATACAGTCATGGATAATGTTCATACTGCTGTGTCACCCTATACAGGTACCTCTGGCATGCCGCACAGACAAGAGTCCGTTGCAGGTGAGACTGTCATCGGTATCAGGCATGTCAAAGCATAGATCTATTCACCATGTGGCCAGTTAATACATGGATATACATGTCTCATCACCCATCATCCACACAGGCCACCCATGTGTAATATATACAAATGAAATGACACACAGACATGAAACTACAGTATTTGTCATTGCTACATGTGTGTCCAGCTGTGCATACAACGGTGGAGGTGTTTTACAATGGAGGCATATGTACTATACAGTTGAACAAAACGTGTGGTACACAAACCAGTACCGCACAGTGAGCAGTGATATGGGCAGACCACAGGCATCACCATTGTGTTATATGCCCCTGCAATGGGTTCACACATTATGATGTTCCATCTGACATGTCTGAGACACGTAGCATTTTGGTTGCAATATTGTCACAATTTTCCATAACCCATACCCCACATACCACACATACACCTGTTGTCTGCATAACCCTGTGGATGGTGACATATCCAACATCTATGGGTGTATGTCATATGGGACAACACAGACGTGTGATAGACAGCCATCACATACATGACCAACACATGTGCACACATGGCCATGGGGGATGGCCAGAGACACGTAGCCACACAGTAGATGGGATGTGGATACACCCTGTCCCACTTTGTCCACACATGGTCCAATTACAGCTGTACTAGACTGATTGTACAGGTGATGTGGTACGCTGCACATCTTAAATGCCTGTGCACAGCTAGTGGAGGTGTCAGTGATGTGTACCTCATAAGATGTGTTGAACATGACGTCTGTGTCATAGCATGACAGTAGTAACCTTTACAGACTCCACTGACAGTGACACCAGGCCACAGATACTATACTTTTCCCCTGCTGCCGTAGGACATCACTGTTAGCTGTGCACCTTGTGTGCATGGTACATCAATATCATGTGTGAAATGGTGACGTGACAGGTCCGCTATGTGTGGACATGGTTGCCAGGCAGCTAACACTCTGTAGTCATCGTGCAGGGGTGTCATCTGTATGTCCTCCAGTGACCTGTCACATGACACAGAATGGTTTGGTGTGTATACACCTCAGCATCGTAGGTCACAATCCACATGTATGTCATGGGTATGCATGCAGTTCTGGATATGCAATGCTTACATATCATGCACTGTTTAGCAATATAGATGCCTCATGATACCATGCAATGGCACAGTGTCTGTACTTCACACTGTACAGCAACGTAGATGGCTCACAGTCCCCTACCATGCCCATGCACATTTGCTCAACATGCATTCTATCTGTAGGGCATATGGACAACACCGCAATGTGATACCCAGTACGATGCCGTACATGTGTCAGGACACCAATGTGTCAGGCATGCATGCATGTTAATGCACACATCAGCAGATTACATGTCAAGGTCACGTCAGCCATGTGTACTGTTATCCTGTTCTGGTCCACATGGTGTATCATGGGGATGCATGCATACTACCATGATCGTGTGAATTGCATGGATAATGATATGACACCTGCCTGCTGTAGTGTACATTCCAAGGGGTATGCTTACAAACACTATTGATGTCTGAGCTGCATGCTGTCAGCTGTATCACAAGCATGCTGCATGCCATCTGTCATATCACATGCATGGTGTGTCAGTGTGTGTGTGTCAGTGTGTGTGTGTCAGTGTGTGTGTGTCAGTGTTTGTGTGTCTATTGTAATTTAGAGTCTTTCTTTGCATTCACAGGTGATGTAGGTGCGTTACCCTCCTGCAGTCCATCTGATAGTGTCCCCACAGATGCTAGCCGTGATGAACATATGCATGAGGTACAGGCAGGGATGTCAGGGGCTAAATCTGTGCCAATGGTTGCCATCCCAGCTATGTCCCCCTCTTCCCTGCACACAGTTCAGCTGCCAACACATACCGCATCAACAGTGGCCATAGAGGAAGGACAGTCAGCATCTGTTAGCGATGAACAGGAACGTGTGGTGGCTACAGAAGGTGTGTCTCCACACCATGGTGGCAGTGTACTGACTGCAGATGTGCCACACAGGCATGTGGCTTGTGCTGCTCGTAGGAGGACCTCTGGCAGTCATGCACCTGCAGGACATAGTGCAGCAGCTGGAATCACCAGACACATGTTCCAGACTGTAATGGTGGCACAAGCACTTGCCAAACGGCAGAACAGAGAAGGGCAGAGGCTGCAGAGGGCTGCTATCAGTACCCTAAACAACAACATCCAGGCATTGGCAGGTGTTCAACAGCAGATTGCTGATGTTCTGGACAGGCGATTGGGTGACATGGTCAGAATCCTTGACCGTGGCATGGCAATCCGTGAGCATGAGCTGTCTGTGCTGGAACATCTGGTAGGGGTGAGGCATAGGTCACGTGGATGTAGGCCAGCTACACCACCTAGTGCAGGTCAACGTGAGCGTGCCACCTCACATGGCCACTCCCATAGTGCTGGTAGCAGTAGCAGTGCAGTTGGTGCTGCACTGTCCACACCAGGACACAGCAGGCCACGTGGACGTGGCCCTGGACGTTCCCGGCGGGGACACGGTTCCAGTGGCCATGTGTCGTCTGACAGCAGCCATTCTGTACCTCTGCCTGGTAGTGCACGTGCAACCCCTGACAGGCACAGGACACGTGGCCATGGCCGGTTACAGTGAGCTGTACAACCTGGTCTGTACAATCCGGAACTGTCAGTAATACCCTTGTGTAGGCCTCACAAATGACAGAACTGTGTGCACACATACATGCACACAGCAAACACAACTGTAGGGCTCCACAACACCCACATGCATACGGAACAGACATGTCCAATCAAATCACCAGCCCTTACCCACACACATGATGTCATCCATTGGTGCAGCCTATGCCCCTGGCAAACAGTATCACCCTGTGCATATGATGAAGCCTGTGCCGCATCCCTGTCATCCACACCATCGGTGCAGGGATATGCTCAAATGGTCTGATGCACAGTGTGAACAGAATAGTGAGAGGTGTATCTAACATTACTTGTGTATGCATATTGAGGAATGTGTATGTTGCATTGGTTGTGTGTGAATACTGAGAGATGTGTATGTGACATCAGTGGTGTACTGTCGACATGCACCAGTCATACCATGTAGTCCAGGTGCAGCATGCATTGTGATATGTTCACAGTACGTGTCTCGGTTACAACAGTAACAGCATGTTGGTAATGATGCCCTGGTTCCCTCCTATGGTGTACTGGCATGTGCCTACAGGTAGCAGTGTTTGTAGTCCCCCATGTGTAACTGTGGAGTACTCACAGGCATGTATGGCAATATCAGCATGCTAAACATACCCTCAACCTGACTGTTGGAAAGTCGAACATGACACAGATGTCCGCACATATACTGCACCTGAAGCATGTGGTCAGTTGAACAGGCTACAGCAGACAGAGACATGACATACATAACAGGAAACATTACAGGTATGTTGACATGGTGCAGGGGTTGTACACAGCGGTCTGGCCAATGATGACGTTAGAGGCCACTTGATAGCATGAGACCACACTGTGTAGCAGTAATACCCTGTCACAGTACAGGAACATGGCTACATTCACGGGGTCTACAGTACTATAATGTACCCCCCATAGTGTTGAGGTGTGGACCCTTGCCTATGTGGTCATCACCCTCGCAGTACTTTGCACCCACATGACGTGGCACAGAGAAGGAACATGCACAGGTAGCCAGTATGGCTGGGACCGATGGCATCAACAGGGTAGTAGACTGCATCACCATGAGGGGTTAGTCACCATGAGGGGTTAGTCATCCTGTTTTCACTGTATGGTAGCATACTCCCTCACACCAAGCACCAGACAGCCATACATACATACATACACACACACAAACTGTGGTGACCAGAAATGTGTGTATGGATAGCCAATGTGTGTGATGCACCACACCTGCTGACGTCATGCTTTCCACACTGCAGTATGTACAGATCTCTACAACAGTGTACAGGGATGTGTAACAACTGGGACGTAATCCCCACCATATATGGCATATGTGGTCACACAAGCAGACACACATGGCAGTGCTGGGAATGATACACCTGCCATATGATGAGACGTTTGATAGACATGCAGCGGTATTGTCCGCATTATATATACCAACGCTATGTCGGGCAATTGTGTTGCTATATGCACACGGGAGGATGTAAGTGTTACAGGTGTCACGTGACATACAGTTGGTAACACCTGACCGCTGTGTATGCGCTATGTCATCACCGTCAAGTAACAGTGACATAGCATACTGTTTGCACATGGCATGGTAGGATGGCATGTGACACACCTGTGAGCCATCCCCGGCACACATACATCTACACAGGTGGATCACCACTTTATGTACACACATCTGTCCATACGTGATGTACAACCAACCGTACTGTCTGTATGTCACCATATACAGGTGTCAATGATGGGGCTGCATTGCGACTGCATGTTGTAGTTAGGCGCAGCTGTGTTACGGACATCGGCCACTGCACATGCATGGTTGCTGCATGCACAGTACAGATTGTACATGTGTGTTGGTCCTACATGTGTCTCCTGTAGCCATGTTTGTATGCATTGCTATTGGTGGACATGTGTGTTGACATACATAACACATGGACTGTGGTATGATATCATGGGTGTCATGGGCGACTACTACAGGAGAATGTGTCCTCGGTCAACATTGCTACCTCCTGTACTGTGAGCATTCAACAGACATGGACCCACCTTCCATTTGTGTGTGTATGATTGCTTAGGCCACTGTTCTGCACGGGGGACAGCAAAGGCTAAGCTATGTACATATGTGTTGTGTGTGTGGTCCATGCACACATCCACTACAATCACATGTATGACATATCCAAACATGTGTGTTCGTTGGTGTACAGCAACACTCATCTGTCACAGCTGTGTAAGACCCTGGGCCCCTGGTATGTCTTGAGCTGACCTGGTCATGTATAGTGGTATCATTGAAATGCATAACACCTGTTGGAACCCTGTCAGTACATGTGTACTCTGCACAGTTGCTGTAGACCTCTGTACAGTCCACTGGTCATGTGTTACATGGTGTTGTGGTAATGTATGGCTGTGTATTGCTGCAGCAATGACATGGTGATGTCTCGAGGGCTACAGTGTAGACTGTGGTGTGTACATCTGTGATCTGCACCTGTGACAGCTGTGATGGCAGCTGAGTGTGTACTGGTCACTGCATGTGTGTGACCGCCCTATGCGTGGGGACAGTTATACCTTACTGTGCCCTTCCATGTTTAGACTCTGTCTGCATGCAGGACGGCCCACCCAGTGTGTGGGGACAGTTATACCTTACTATGCCCTTCCTTGTTTAGACTCCGTCTGCATGCAGGACGGCCCGCCCTGTGCATGGGGACAGTTATACCTTACTGTGCCCTTCCGTGTTTAGACTCCATCTGCATGCAAGACGGCCCTTTGCAACTGCTAAGTGTGTGAGCATGCCCAGTAAGCTGTTGTGTAGATGGACACACAGGGCAGTCCAAACTGAGACCTTGCGTGTTGAGACTCCGTCTGCATGCAAGACGGCCCTTTGCAACTGCTAAGTGTGTGAGCATGCCCAGTATGCCGTTGTGTAGATCGACACACAGTACAGTCCGAATGGACATGTATTACTAAGCATGTTGCCATGGCCAGTGACACCTTGTGTCGCTGATGTCCCTCTGTGCATGGGCATGGTCGTTGACATCCTGTATAGCCATGGTGGTCATCCAGGCAACAGATTTCCATTTTTAACGTCATGATGGATGCCTACCGAGTACACACTGGTCGACTATCTTGAAGGGTGTACTGTCTGTGTTGTGTCCCATGTCTATGTCTTGTTGTAGTGCTCCGTAAATCTTACGTTGCCCCGATCACACCACTGCCGTGTGTTTGTCTACGTCTACCATGGGACAGTAATATGTCTGTATGCTTTCAGACTGATCAGTCTCTATACAATCCCTGTCGGCATCCTTGTCTTTGCGGATGATGACACGCACCTAGAAATATGCCTCTGGGACTGCTGTGTTTAGTAATCTCAGTAGCGTTCTGTAAATGCGTCATGCTGTAGTGTGATAGGGTAGTTAGGTGTATGTTCGAATCCCAGCCCTGCCAAGTGTGTGTGTGTGTGTGTGTGTGTTTATGTGTGTGTGTGTGCGCGCGCATGCTCCCGTCTGCCTGGGGGCTCAGTCATGCTTTTAGATGCCTCACACCATAGATATTTCCACCCGACGTCTTTGCTTTTGCGGATGATGACACGCGCCTAGAAGTATGCCTCTGGGACTGCTGTGTTTAGTAATCTCGATAGCACATTCTGTAAATGCGTCATGCTGTAGTGTGATAGGGTAATTAGGTGTATGTTCGACTCCCAGCCCTGCCAAGTGTGTGTGTGTGTGTGTGTGTGTGTGTGTGTGTGTGTGTGTGTGTGTGTGTGCGCTCATGCTCCCGTCCACCTGGGGACTTAGTCATGATTTTAGATGCCTCACACCACAGATATTTCCTACCGACGTCTTTGCCTTTGCGGATGATGACAAGCGCCTAGAAGTATGCCTCTGGGACTGCTGTGTTTAGTAATCTCAGTAGCGTGTTCTGTAAATGCATCATGCCTTAGTGTGATAGGGTAGTTAGGTGTATGTTCAACTCCCAGCCCTGCCAAGTGTGTGTGTGTGTGTGTGTGTGTGTGTGTGTGTGTGTGTGTGTGTGTGTGTGTGTGTGTGTGTGTGTGTGTGTTTCCAGCTGCATGACAACAGTACATTGCTTTTACAGTATTCACTCTCCATAACATCCGTGCGGCGTCTTTGCCTTTGATGCTGCTGTCTGCAGGTTAGACGTATGCCTGTGTGAATGCTGTGATCTACTAATCACGGTAGTGCATTCTGTAACTGCGTAATGCTGTTTTGTGGTACAGTGGTTACGTTTGTGTTCTGCTCCCAACCCTGCCACGTGTGTTTTGTGTGTGTGTGTGTGTGTGTGTGTGTGTGTGTGTGTGTGTGTGTGTGTGTGTGTGTGTGTGTGTGTATGTATCTATCTACATATATATATATATATATATATATATATATATATATATATATATATATATATATATATATATATATATATATATATATATATATATATATATATATATATATATATAGATAGATAGATATGCATGTAGGGATTATCACTCTTGAATGTGCTGCATTATCTGTACGTGATCACCTTGGATGTATGTACATCTGCTATGGCTCTGTGATAGTGCACATACTGTATGCTGTAGTGATCGTGGGTTATACTTGTGTAGTGACCGGTTATTGCGTTGCTGGGTATTACACGGGCATTGGAAACAATGTTAGTACAGCAGCTTTGAATGGTTGTATGCACATCTCGGCAACAGTCAGCAGTGGTTATTACATTGGAGGATGAGTATGGCTCATATCCGTATGTAGTAACTGATAATTCTATGCAACTCAGGTTAACATTACAGACTCACGTTTATCCACAGGTTGTGGTATAGATTCCAGGACTGTATGTATATACATTGACAGGTGCAGGACTGAGTTAGTGTTGGATGCTTGGAGGGGTGTCCATGGCCAGTAATGGTGATCTCTACAGCCTGGCAGGTACGGTCTGTGACTGTCCCACAACCTCCTGTATACGGCTGACACATGCTGTACCTGTGTATATGCAGACACACACACTTATCACAAACAGCTAGGGCTATCACATACACAAACCCATTGCATCACCATTGGGCCATGCAATAACCGTTGTCCCTCACACACACACACACACACACACACCTACATTTAAATGGGATGGCTCAATGACAGCTCTGGAAATGTAACACCACACCCTGTGCATATGATGTCACCTGTGCTACCACCTGTGATGTGTAACATTGATGCAGGATCAGACTAACCTGGTGCTGATGCACACGGTGGCTTTATTCCACTGTATTGATGTTAAAATGCTGTTAACACAAAGTGTGTTACTTCCAGGTGTATATTAGCAGGCATGATGCATTGCAACTATGACCATCAATGTAGCATAGTTTACAGCACTGTTAATTCTGATGATGCATTCTCCATCCATGTGCCATTTCACTGATGTGTGTAGTTTTGGCAGCATGTGTGTCTGAGTGGGCAGTACGTGTGTGATGTGTGTAGTACACATGTATACATGCTTACAAATGCATACACTGGCATACACGACATTACACAGGCTTCACCATTTGTACACTAGCTTACTTGTTCTTCAACACGCGCACATGGGCTAACACGTGTGCACACATGCTTACTCGGGCTTACTGGCATGCACGGGCGCGGACACACTGTGGGCAGGTTTGCAGGTCACATCGGTGGTATCCATGGCGTACACTGTCAGTCTCCTGACTTTCCCTAGGATAGCTCATAACACGCCTCGTCCACTGAGTACTGACAGCAAACATATGCCACTGCTCCGGTGAGATTACAGTGTTTTATACATACACACTCATGTTGTCACCTATTTTCTACTCTAATAGTCCCCTTATCCTACACTACACTGTAGAGGCTTGGCCCATATGGCATGACATGTTGTGATTCAATATCCTCAGCCTCACTTGCATCAGATTGCCTACAAATGCTTCGTTACATCTCTGACAGAGCACTTCCACACATAACCAGTACGCAGTAGCCATGTTGTCTCCAGCTTGCCATTCATCTGCATGGCATACTAACATCTAACTAAACCTACATTTTGTATGTATATTATACATATTTGACTTGTTTTGAAGTGCAGCGCGTTCTCGTGGCACTGCGCTACGCTTCCACACCGGAGATCGGGGAGGACAACTACAGTTTTATTGATATCCAATTTACAATAATGCCACTGGCCTTAGATTTGGACATTGGCATGCTTCTTCGACTGTATTCATACTGTATTTGCAGCTGTCATTGCTCTGTTTAGCAACGTGCAGAACGTTAGTCGCCTAACATCCGGGTACATTTCTGCACATAACTCTGCTCTTGCACGGGCAGCTTACTGTTTCATGTATCGCATATTTACATAATTTGCATAGCTTTCACATACAAATGTGGTATGTTGCAAATCCCAACATTGTCCGTGCAACATTCGTGTTACGGGCGGTCTTGCACACCCCTACAGGTGTTTGCGGAATAGCTTGGCAGTCATCTTTCCTTGCTGTACTCTCACTCTACTCATACACGCCGGAGGCTTCGTGTATCATGGCCTAGGCTATGCTGTGTGCTATGTCTATTTGTGGTGTATGCATGGCTGTGGGTATGTCCCACTGTCATCATTGGTAAAGGTGACAGCCCTATAGGTACTTCATGTAGACTGCTGTGTCATTTGACATGTCAGCACATACCTGCGGCCAATACTGAACTTCCTACTGCAGCGCTTTTCATACCTTCTGAGTTATCTTGCAGTCGATAATGCTGCTTCCTCAGACATGTATCTGTTTCTGATCCTACCTCTCAACCTCCTAGAGCAAAAAATCTGTACAAAGCCTAACATGATGGGGGACAAATAGGGGCAGATTTTAAATATTGCTCTTACAAACGTAGATAGTTGACAGAATAATAGGTTTTGCATTAGTATGACTTTTCTGAAGGATTTGGGGTCTTAAACTCAAATGTTTGTCATTATTTAATGACTTCAGTTCTCAGGTATTTGCCAGAAAGGTACAGATTGTAAGAGGAACACACCAAACATATGAGGCAAACATCTGCACATTCTGCGAAAATCTGTACAGTTGCGAGGTATGTTTCTGATACAGGAAATCAATTTTCTTGCACCAATACACACAATATATGGCGCCATCACAGGCCAGATGCCATTACATTCCTATTGCAGGAGACACCCACCCAGAGGGTTGTATTCCTCACAAAGGCCAACAGGTACTTATCCACACTAATTATTCTATTATGTACCTTATGTGTACGCCGGTATTTGCGCTTTCCGTCAGTGGCAGAGCTCACGTACGAGTATAGAGGACTGGACATTGTATCAGTGACACTGCATGACACTCTGAGGGACACATGTCTTTTGAGTCTATTAACCTTCCACATTGACTTTCACAGGGCATATGTTGTCATTCACATTTGTCGAAGTACATGCTTTTGACTTGTACATGTTTTGTCATTTGTCCTGAAGTCTTTCTTCTCACCTGTCCACCTAGTATCACTAGTTCTGTACATTTATTTAGGACGGGTTACCTTCATTCCTCTCACCTGTACACATTATGGGTAAACGCCCTGAGGTTTGACCTATGATTTTGTTACATTTGTCATAATAATGTGCCTTTCTGGTAAATTACTGGCAAGGCATGACAGACTGTGAGGTTAGATAATAATGACTGACATTTCTATTTCATGATTACTAATCCTCATAACATTCATATTCCTGACTATGCCATTATTCTATCAATGTTCTGACTTTGTCTGGGGTATATTTAATATAGTCCCTATTTGTATTTCATGTACTATGCCTTAGTCCAGCTGTCTTATTCTGAAAGTTTGGCAGGTATGGTTACCATCTTGGTCGTACGCATGTCCATCCATGATAATCACCTACATGACACAGATATAGGTCCTTACATCTTCCCCCAATGGTTTACACAATATCCAGTAGATGGGTTGAACCTTTTTGGAGAATATAGGCGTGTTCTATACCCACATAGGTATATTGATCACTCCCATGGGGTGTACCTAATAGATCTGTGCCAACCAACACCTAGGCCCATTTCTGTATACCCATGATTCCCATACCTGACACCCCTCCACAGTACCCATTAGACATGTTTAATGTGAGCTATAATAAAGTGTGAAGTCACTTCTAAGCACTCCCCACTCTCCGGATATCAGGTCGTACGTCATACATTCTATCGACCCATGTGTTATTACCCTTGCACCTGCTACTGTTGCATATACAGCTATATCGTAGTTGCAGCTGTGACTCCTTTTGTGTCAATGATGGTTCGCACTTCGTACGGGATCAATTTTTGGGGTCCTGCAAAGGACACCTATATTCATGTTTAACGTGTAGAACTTGAATGGCCCTGTCACACTGGTACTTTCCGGGCAATGGTTTGGAAAGCAGCAGTGTATTCACCTTTCATGCATGTCTGTCTGTCTATCCATAATAGCTAGCTATACGTGACCTATTTATGTACATGTGTTATATCTACAGGGACATATGTTTGTTGTGTATATATCTATTCATGTATCATGTGTGTATAGATATATATATGTACATATATACATATATCTGTACATTCCTCATTTCATAATTTGCTTTGGTTTAAGTCTGTGGATATATATATATATATATATATATATATATATATATATATATATATACATATATATATATATATATATATATATCCATATCATAGCTTTCAACTGTACAGATTTTCGCTGAATGTACAGCTGTTTGCCTCTTATCTTTGGTCCGTTTTTTATAACCTTGTGTCTATCTGGCAATTTAGTGGCATGTCATTAAAGACTGACGTTGGTAAATAATGACAAGCATTTCAGGTTACGACTTCATACCCTTCAGAGAATCCATGCTAGTGACACACCTGTTATTCTATCCACTTTCTATGTTTGTTAGGGCAATATCTGGGGATTGTCCCTTTTTGTACCAGTTGTTTTCATGGCTTTGTCTGGTTTCATACTTTACGGGGTTAACAGGTATGAGCCATGTATATATAATGTGGAGAAAACAGCATTAATTTGCTATGCTGTGAGCGGATTACACATGCGCAGGCGCACTTGCATATCCTTATTGTGGGTTACATATGTTTAATAGATATTTGTGCTTACGTGGCCTTTCATAATTCTGACCCTAACAGTTACATATCTGTATTCCGGTTTACGGACTGATGCGAAACACACATTCACCTTTACATATTTAAATGTGTGTACAGCACGAACGCATTCATTACACTTTAAAGTTATATGTGCAGTGGTTGTAGGTCAACCGGGACTGCATTCACGTTGGCCGGATGCCGGAACCACTATTCTATTGGTGTTCTGCCTCATTGATATGCATACCCATAGTACTTAGCTACATCAACATACGCCTCACCACTTCACTTACAACACAGGCATCCATTCTCCTGCTGGAAAAAATGCGGTACTACATATTACACATTCCCTATTGCCTACTGCTGTGGACCCCAGCTGCATTGTTAATCACTCCAAGGATATGCAGAACACCAAGGCATATAGTACTGGCACATACAGGTCTTTGATTGTCAGGGTGTTCATGTAGTGATCTGGGTTTAGGCTTGTCCGCCTGGTGAACGGAACTTCCCTGGCCGAGGTCAAATGTCAGACGAAGCATATGGACTGGGAGTTTCTCTCTATTATGAAATTTTACCTGTGTTTATAGACACAGGTGTTTGGGCACCTGTCAGCAGCTTATTCTGTTGGCAATACATACTATGGGTGGGGTTGTTACAGTCAATACTCCACGGTGAGGGGTGTTCCCATTCACACTTGACTATTACCTGTATTCAGTCATACGGGGATTATTATTTTGGACATGAAGTGACTACAGGTATGCAGTTGTACATTACACAAATGTGAAGGGTTGTTACTGTAAATATGTACGGACCATACCTCTTAACCTCTTAGAGCACCAGATCTGTGTAAAACCTACATGATGAGGGGACAAATAGGGACACATTTTAACTATTGCTCTTACAAGCTTAGAATGTTGATAGAATACTAGGTTTTGCATTAGCATGACTTTTCTGAAGGATGTGGAGTCTTAAACTCAAAATATTTCTCATTATTTAGTGACGTCAACCCTCAGCTATTTACCAGACAGGTGCAGATTGTCGGAGGCACACAACAACAATATGAGGCAAAACTCTGGTCATTCTGCGAATATCTGGACAGTTGAGTGGTATGGTACAGACCTATGTAAGACGCTGTTGTGTTCTGGCACAGCAGTAGCTCATCATTAAAGACTGAAGTCAGAACGTGCTGACAGACAGTTGGGTTTCAGATTTCATACTCTGGACATTAATGCCAATGTGCAAACTGTTACTCTATCATATTTCTATGTTTCTAAGAGCTATCTTTACAAATTGTTCCTGCTTTTGGATCTTTGTCTCACTTGTATTTACGGCTCTGTCCAGATATCTTGCTCACACAGGTTGACAGGTATGGTTGGTCACGCCTGCACACAGTCAGTGTCCCTCACACTTGATCAGGGTTATCCTGTTTACGTCAGTGTCTTCCTCACCCTCATGCCTTTTGCCACTATGCGAATGTGTGCATTATATTCTCCCTCCTATTCATGTCGGGACACGTGCGTCACGGGAAGGTGTTTTATCCTGGGTAGTAGGTTATGCATAACCACTTAGGGCTGGACAGTGTCATGGACCTCTACTGCATGTTCTGACTTGTGTCCAGATATCTACAGGATTGGACATCATGTCGTCATACCCATTCTACTATTTACACAGGTTGGTTATCCCATGAGGGATATCCCAAAAATTGGACAAGACCAAAACAAGTCAGATACCCAAGATTTTTGTGGCTTTACGAAAATGTGCAGGGGGTTTTACATGCAGGGGATACATGGTTTGCAATCCTTACACTGCCTAGGGTGACAATACCTACTACATATGCATAGGGGTCACTGTGTGTAGCTGTGTCTGCAACAAACCAGTAGGCCAAGTACGGCTGGATTTGGTGGATGTTCTGGTACAGAGGCGGGTTGTGTGATGTGGTGGGCATGCTGGGTAGGCCATTATGCATCCAGGTGTGTTGCATTTGTTATGGCCAGTTCCATCAGGACCCATCTGTGGGTATGTGACGGTGACATATCTATACATTTGTATCGCACATTTCCATATTCATATGTTTGTGGGATTGTGTTCTACACTATGGCCTGTCTGCTTGTCTTGCAGCTGTTTCTACATGTGTTTGTGTTTCTTTCCTCTTCACCCGCTGCCCCCTCGTACACCTCCGGTTCACCTTTACTGCATACGACACAGTATCGCCTTTGAGGATTTTACCATTACCCACCCACCCCTCACACGCAAATTCATCACACCCCATAGATCACTACTTTGGTTGAATACCCTACGTGTCAGGTACCTTTATGGTTGTGTGGACTACCCTGCCATGTTTGCTTTCCACATGCTATACCTCACACACATAGGTACACACCCATACTTCACTTTCATTACTTGGTTGGTATACCCGGGTACTACCCATTCGACTGTGTCACATACAAGTTCGGATTATACCGCTGACTTCCGGATTTTGCCAGCCTGTTGTACTCATTGGTAGGATGGCACCTTTTCCTATGTCCAAGCTATTCCTTACACATATCCGACTGTTGTGGACAATGCCTCCCCACAGTCGATGGTTGTGTTTTCACCTTTTCAATTGGCCACAGTGTGACATTTGTGGTGAACACAGCACATTTTGCAGGCCGACACATACCCACGGTCAGTTCGGCAGATAGAACTTACAATTCTTGCCTATATCTAAGCTTATTCTTGTAGCATTTCGGTGTCTTATTCTGTTTCTTATGACATTTATGTAATATACGTACAGAGAAAAACTGTTTAATGCAACTATTACATGACGTCTATGGAATAATTATGTCCTATAATCTCTGGACATTTGCCATTTTTACAAGTTTGTGTCAGGACACATCTACACACAGAGGGACTGTCGCTCGCAAAGTGGGACAGGTGGTAATCTTAGTCGACGGTACGGATCATACTGTTCCTTTTGGCCTACATGTATCCTTCTTGTTGTAGCTGTTTATATGCTCCTTCTGTTTCATTTACATGCGTATTCTATTTCCTATCACATTTGGTATGTGAAATACGGACATACCTTTTGTATGTGACTATTACATGCTTTGTGGGATATGATTCGGACATACGGTCACTACATATATCTACATTTCTCCTCGTGTATTTTGTTATGGACACATCTGCACAACTATGTACCCTCCCTCACATTATGGGTCAGCTGGTGACCCTCTCCATTGGGCTGGACGTACCTACTGGAGGCGCGCTAACATATGATACATTTCACTTCCACATGGTATAGCTATCAACACTACGGGCACATGGTTTTCATGTCATTTGTTCAAGGGTAGGGACACGTTATTCCCTACCGTGCATTTGTGTTTGCTTCTTCATTTTCTGTTTGCAGGGACTATCTTGCATACTTTGCATACATTTCAGTATCCACGGACACTGATGGGTGCGATTATTATTGCAGGCGGAATATAATATTCAGCCGTTTAGGTTGCTCATCGACAGCCGACATTGACACACCTCCATGCGCAACTTCGATACGCCCCATGCACTCGTGCACGTTTCCTATGCACGTGGCTGTGGCGGCTGCGTGCCTTCATTAATATGCATATGGTGCGACTACTCCATATATACGCCGCACGGCCGGTGCAAGCCTTACGCCGGCCTTGCACCGAGCTTCATGAATCCTGGGGAGTATGTTTATTTAAAGCATTTGCTGAATGTTTATTTCTAATGTTGCTCAGATGTCCTGAAATACGCAATTTTAGGGGTATGGAGGTTTGTCCAACATAAAAGGCTGTACATGAACAAGTAACAAGATAAATAGACCAATCACTATTACAATTACCAACACTTTAATAGAAAAAAACTTAGAAGTATTTTTATTTGAAAATTCCTTGGTCTAACAAATGAATTTACAGAAAGAACAATGGCCATAGGAGTGGTACCCCACCACTTGTTTAACATCTAATGTAGTTTGTACAGAGTGTTCTAAGGGCACAAAATGTTTATAATGACTGAAATGACTACCTAAGGTCTTGCCCCTACAAAAAGAAAATGAACATGTACTATCTAATAAGTCATACAATCTATCATCTGTCAAAAGAATATCCCAGTGTTGTTGCACTATATCTAGAAATTTATGAGTATTTCTGCCATATGTGGTAATGAATCTGATTTTGTTATCTGATTTACAACCCTGATTCTTATATTTAAGAAGGTCAGTTCTCGAAAGTAATCAAACTTCCCTACTGGTCTGCCTAACTTTAGCCAAAGAGTATCCATGTTCCCCAAAGTGATTTATTAAATCTTCATCAAAATGTATATAATATTTAGTATTAAAGCAGATTCTATTTATAAGCATAAATTGTAACTTGGGGATATTGGCCATAATGTGTTTCGGATGACAGTTGGAGGCGTGTGGTAATGTATTTGAATGATGGGGTTTTCTATACAATGTACTAGACAAAGTAACATCAGACTGTTTAGATATAGTAACATCCAAAAAAGAGATGGAAAAAACATCATAGTTAATTGTAAACCTGATACCGCATTTATTTTCATGCAAATATTGGACAAATTCCTGTAAATATACAACGTCTAACTTCCACACCATCCTTCAGTCATCCAAAAGCCTACTCCAGATGTAAATTTCCCCAAGAAAAATATTATGATCCGTGTCATATATAATTAACTGGTCAAGATAACCCATAAAAAGGTCAGCATATATGGGTGAAAATGATGCACCCATTGCTGTATCTTTTAACTGCAAAAAGTATTTAGTTGTTGTTGCTGTTTGTCTTTCGGCTTTTTCCCGATAAAGGGTCGCCACAGCAGAACTCCTGTCTGCTAATGACTGGCAGTAGATTTTTACAAAACGCCGAGGTGCCAGCTCGACGCCCAACCTGCAATGAAGGCACACCCATTTACACATGCATGTCTTTCGAATGCTACCCAACCACGGGGAGGACATGCAGACTCCACACAGAAGGCACTCCCAAGCCAAGCCGAGAATCAAACGGGAGAACCTCTTGCTGTGAGGTAATAATGCTACCACCATATCACCGCAGCATATAAAAAGTATTTAGTACTGAAGAAAAATATATTTTTAGATAAGACATGCCCAGCTAGACATAAAAGAAATGTGTTGAAACCAGGAGTATACGAGGACATTCTATTAAGCCAATATTCAAGAGCACACAAACCCGCCCAGTGTGGAATGCTAGTGTAAAGGGAAGTGACATCCAATGTACAGAACAACCAACTGGGTTCTAATTGTGTATCAGAAATGATATTCAAAAATTTCATTGTGTCCTGTATCCTGGCTCTGACACCAGATAGTAATGGCTTAAGGTACATAGTAAGATAGGCAGACAAAGGTTCAGTAAGGGAACCTTTACCAGAAACAATAGGTCTTCCTGGAGGATTTTTGATATATTTGTGAATTTATGTAAGCAAATAGAAATATTGAGATGATGGATCCTAAACTTTTAAATGAAACATAATACCTTCACTGACCGCCGATTCCAAAAAGGTATCAATTTCTTTTTTAAATTCCACTGTAGGGTCATAAGGCATACAAGTGTAGAATCTTGCATCTTGCAACTGATTATATGCTTCCACATATAATGATATATCCATTACAACCGATGCTCCACTTTATCAGCTTGAATAATAAAAATATTTTTATTATTTTTTAATTGTGTCAAGGCATTTACTTCCCCTATAGACAAATTTAAAGGGGAAACATGTTGCTGACAATTCAAACCAAAATGTAACTCCTTAAGTACACATTTTTGAAATACCTCCACATTTTTATTCATAGGTGGAACAAAGGTTGATTTATTAAACATGAAGCCACTATTCTCATTAACACATCCAATACCCTGAAATTGTAATTTAAGGTCGAGCAATCTACAGAATGCAAACAAATCTTCAACAAAGATATACTCAGAAACAAAAAAAACCCTGGAATGAAATTTAGACCTTTATTTAGAAACGCATAATCAGATTCAGACAGAAGAACTGAAGAAATATTAATAAAATTATTAGGGGAATTTACCTTGGTTTTAGGAAATTCAGCATTGCTTCCAAAGAGCTATCTATGCTTATTTTTGGATTTATGTTTCCTACCCCCCCTCCTTTTGTTAAAGATAAAGGGACTGAATTAGGATTGTGTGACAAATTATCTTGCACCACATTACAAGACTTCTTCATAGCTGGTGACATCTGCTGTCTATCAACTTCTGTATCAGTATAAGAGGAAGAATCCTCACAAGAAGTATCACTCATGGACTTTTTCAAAATAGACTTGTTTCTTTTTCTTTTTTGCCCCAAAGGAAAAGACTCTTTTTGAGCAAATCTAACATTTTTAACATTTTTTCCACTTTTCATATGTTCATAGGGCTTACCGAGTTGATAGTCCCTCGAATCTTTGTTAAACTTACTAATTTTTCTTTCTTTTAAACTTTGTTCAAAATGGAGCAACTCTTCCCTAAGTTTGTCAAAACATTGTTTGTAAGTGGAAGAACCTTCAAAATATTTCGCCCTTTCACAAATTTGAGTAACGTCAGGTATATATGTATCTATTCTTCACTCATAAAACTCATATAAAGTTTTAACAAACTGTAAAGATGTATTTTGCTGAATATCAGCCCAGAAAGATAATAATAAATCATCCAGTTGACCTACTAGAGGTTTAATACGAACTCTCAAGCCCCTAGGAGTAATCTCTTTTTCTCAATAAGCTTTACAAAGCCTCAAATGCCAAACAGATGATCTAAGATTTTTCATGTATTTTGTAAGCTGATCAAACATAGAGGTTCATGTTGAATCCAGAATGCATTCAGCCTGAACTCCTATATTATTTATATTACCCATCTCAAAAACTAAAGTATCTTCTTTATCTGCTGACAAATCCTTTACAATAGCTGTTAAATCCATACAGAAAAATGTTGACAATAGAACAGTTTGATTCACAGAACCGAACAATAATATTAATCGCACATAAATATATGTAACAATGAAGCCAAACTGGCTCATTCACAATAAAAAACAAACACTGTCATAAAAAAATAGGATGAAAAGTTCATAATGTGAATGTATTGTGGCCCCAAATGGTTTTAACAAAACTTTAGACCATACAGTATATGTAATTTAGAACCCAAAGGGTTTCACAAAACTTTGAAACATAGAATAAATGCAATTTAAGTAGAACTTAAGTCTTTCAATTGGAAAATGAACAATTGTCCTTCAAAATCAAACAGATTTAACAGTCAAACATGGCTCCTATTTGTCCACAAAAAAGTTGTTTGAAGAGATATAAATCAAGGCCCCAAGAGATTTTGTTAACATTAATTTAATAGGCAAGGATAACACAGTAAATGTCTTAAAATGAAAAGGACTTATTCAGCTTCCAAATGACAACAATCAGAACAGTATTCACCTCTTCCATTAAGTTGCCATCAAAACAGCCAAAATCTGAGGAATCTATGGTATTCACCTCTTATGGCCCTCACGATAGCTGAAACATGCCCAACATTCCTCCAAAAAATGACCGTTGTAATCCTGAAACACCTCCCTCTTACATACGACCATTGGTGCATATAATGATAGAAAACACAATAGTTAAAGAACATGAACTGATAGTCCTTGCCCAAAAATAATTCTCCCTAATAACAAAGAGAAATAAACATTAATAAAAACTCATTGGAGCCCCTTTTGCTTAACAAATGAACAACTGTGACCCACTGCAGTCTTTCATGACTGACAGGCCTTTCTCTTCATATATTGTTATAGAAACAAAAAAAACTTTTTTGTGCAACATGACTTGTTGAATGTATAAAAATACATCCACTTCCAATGTATTGAATGTCAGTTGCCAGCAAACTTTCAAGTAGATTTCAAAGCAAAACACTTTTGTTGTATGGAAAACCCCAGCATGCTCAAACATGACATGGCTTTTCACTGTTAACAGGAGAAAGTCAAGGATATGTAAAAAACGTTAGAAGTCAGAGCAGTCTCTGTCCCCAATAATGTGGCCAAAATATAGTTATCAACTGATGTTGATCCAATTTGCCAAACACTTGCCTTTATGAAGATGAACCTTTCCAGACCCCAAAAAGCGTTGTCGCAAATGGTGAAAATATGCTCCCAGTAACATTCGGTACAGCAAACCTCTCAAACCCAAAAACAAGCCTTATAAATGAATCTCCAGAAAGAAACCAGATAACCTCAATATTCCCTTTAGGAGGCAAAAGTTGCTTAGCTCATCAAATATGTGGCTGCAATGAGCCAAACAAACAGAAACCTTCCAGATGCTCTCCAGTAGATGTAGAAAGCAAGCTGTCAAGAACACTCGAATAACAGCAGTTGCATTCCACACTTTATTATTTTCTTTAAGCTTAAAATTTATAGCTTTTTGTTGGTTGATCCAAAACCAACTTCCTCAAAATGGAAAACACATTAATAAAAACTCATTGGAGCCCCTTTCGCTTAACAAATGAACAACTGTGACCTACTGCAGTCTTTCATGACTGCCAGGCCTTTCTCTTCATATATTGTTATAGAAACAAAAAAACTTTTTGTGCAACATGACTTGTTGAATGTATAAAAATACATCCACTTCCCATGTATTGAATGTCAATTGCCAGCAAACTTTCAAGTAGATTCCAAAGCAAAACACTTTTGTTGTATGGAAAACGCCAACACGCTCAAACATGACATGGTTTTTCACTGTTAACAGGAGAATATCAAGGATATGTAAAAAACGCTAGAAGCCAGAGCAGTCTCTGTCCCCAATAATGTGTCCAAAATATATTTACCAACAGATGTTGATCAAATTTGCCAAACACTTGCCTTTATGAAGACGAACATTTCCAGACCCCAAAAAGCGTTGTCGCAAATTATGAAAATATAATGTCCCATCAATATTCGGTACAGCAAACTTCTCAAACCCAAAAACGAGCCTTATAAATTAATCACCAGAAAGAAACCAGATGACCTCAATGTTCCATTTAGGAGGCAAAATTCACTTAGCTCACCAAATATGTGGATACAGCCAGAGCTGAATACAGAAGGTGTTACTCCAGAAGACTCCACCAGCAAACTGAAGCAAAGGAAACTACCACAAGCAAAACCTCTGCAATGCCAGCAGGTGCTTAGGCTCAAAACCCAAAATACATAAGAACAGACAGCCAGCACTCAACTGGAGCATACATATTTTTAATGTATAAAAACACAAGAAATAGACCACTTTCGGCCCAATGGCCTTTTTCATTGTGAAACACAATCAGTAAAAGCACCACATTATATATCAAAATAGAATAATTGAACAAAATTAAACAATTATTACAAATGTTCATTAAGACCAGGTGAAAACAATCCTACTAGTTTCACAATCCAATATTTTTCTTTTTCTTTAACAATTTGTGCCAACCAGTTTTCATGGATCTATCTCCAAAATCCTGTCAATAACAATACATTTAAAGGTTGCTCTCTTATGAATAATAGTATGCTTATATAAAGCATTTGCTGAATGTTTATTTCTAATGTTGCTCAGATGTTCTGAAATACTCAATTTTAGGGGTCTAGAGGTTTGGCCAACATGAAAGGCTGTACATGAACAAGTAACAAGATAACTAGACCAATCACTACTACAATTACCAAACACTTTAATAGAAAAAACTTAGAAGTATTTTTACTTGAAAACTCCTTGGTCTGACAAATGAATTTACAGACAGAACAATGGCCACAGGGGTGGCACCCCACCACTTGTGTACCATCTAATGTAGTTTGTACTGAGTGTTCTAAGGGCACAGAATGTTTATAATGACTGAAATGACTACCTAAGGTCTTGGCCCTATGAAAAGAAAATGAACAAATGACTACCTAAGGTCTTGGCCCTATGAAAAGAAAATGAACATCTACTACCTAATAAGTCACACAATCTATCATCTGTCAAAAGAATATCTCAATGTTGTTGCACTATATCTAGAAATTTATGAGTATTCCTGCCATATCTGGTAGTGAATCTGATTTAGTTATCTGATTTACAACTCAGATTCTTTTTTTTTAAGAAGGTCATTTCTCAAAAGTAATTGAACTTCCCTACTGGTCTGCCTAACCTTAGCCAAAGTGTATCCACGTTCCCCAAAGCGATTTATTAAATCTTCATCAAAATGCATATAATCTTCAGTATTAGAGCAGATTCTATGTATACGCATAAATTGTGACTTGGGGATATTGGCCATAATGTGTTTTGGATGACAGCTGGAGGTGTGTAGTAACATATTTGAATGATGGGGTTTTCTATACAATGTACTAGACAAATTATCATCAGTCTGTTTAGATATAGTAACATCCAAAAATGAGATGGAAAAAACATCATAGTTAATTGTAAACCTGATACCCCATTTATTTTCATTCAAATATAGGACGAATTCCTGTAAATATACAACGTCCGACTTCCACACCATCCAGCAGTCATCCAAAAAACTATGCCAAATGTCAATTTCCCCAAGAAAAATATTATGATTCGTATCATATATAATTATCTGCTCAAGATAACCAAAAAAAGGTCAGAATATATGGGTGCAAATGATGCATCAATTGCTGTACTTTTTAACTGCAAAAAACATTTAGTATTGAAGAAAAATACATTTTTAGATAAGACATGCTCATCTAGACATAAAAGAAATGTGTTGAAACCAGGACTATACAAGGACATTCTGACCTCAATACTCGCAAATAGATTAAAAGACCTGATAGAGAAAATCATTTCTCCAGAGCAATCTGGGTTCACACCACAAAGACAAACCAGCGACAACACTCTAACATCGGATGCATTAATATCTTTTGCAAATCAGAGGAATATTAATATCTATGCAATGGTAGTAGATGCCCCCCAAGGCATTTGACAGGGTCAAACTAGAATTTTTACTTCAAACATTACCTTATTTTGACATACCTATCAATTTCATTCAGATCATCCAAATTCTCTATAGCAATCCATACACATCCCTATATATAAATAAAACATGGTCAAATAGACTTATGATAAAAACGGAACAAGACAAGGATGTCCCTTATCTCCCTTTCTATTCAATCTATACCTAGAACCCCTGTTTCTTTATATTAAACAAAACACATATCATAACCCCCTTCAATACACAACTTCAAAGTATATCTCACCACCTTCACAGATGATCTGAACATATACTTCACTACACCAAACTCAGACATAACCAAAATAATAATTGCAATTAAACAATATTCAGCCATGTCTAACTACAAATTAAACCTCAGTAAAACTAATATCTTCCCCTTAAGACCACCCAAACTTATCTCATTAATACCACTATTAGATACAATAAAAATTAAAGAAGAAACTAAATATCTGGGAATTACTTTCTTCCAGAGCAACAAGGAATTCTACCAACATAACATCACTCTTAAATGGCAAAGCATAATGCAAGACTGATAAAAGGTGGAATAGCCATAAGCTACCATTTCTGGCCAAAGTATCAATAATCAAAATGAATATTCTACCTAGACTAACATATATATTCATGACATCTCAGACAATTATACATAACAAATGTTTCAAACAAATTCATGCCTTCCTAGCAAAATTCATAAGGGAACCCAAAAAAACAGAATCTCGCATCAGAAACTAACACTTCCCAAGTGCAAAGGGGGTCTGAATCTGTCAGATTTTAAAACTTATTACTCTATTATCGATACTAACAGAATATTGAGAATAGCAGAACATAACCAACCAATGAAAACTTGGTCACCTCCTTGGGTGACAATTCTATAGGTACATTAAAGCACTAGGCATCAATCTCAAAGTGCTTCTCTTTTTAAACAAAAAAAGATTTACAAACCTATAACATTATAGATCCCTTAAAACATTCTATAAATATAACACAAAAACTCTTTCATTCCTTAAACCTTGGGCAAGCTATGGTAACACTACAACCCCTCCAAAAAAATCCAAATCTAAAAATAAAAAACAAGATGCTAGACTTTGACTCTTTTCCTCGATCAAAGGACAAAATAATCCAAGATATCTACCCATACCTTAACTGCACAACCCAAGAAATGAGAAGTAACCTAAATCTACCCAAATCATATAAAATAAGTCTAAGACAAATCAAAGAGTTGTGTTCCAGCTACCTCCAAAACTTTACTATACTTATCAGCGACATGGAAAACTGTACTCTGGTTTGGAAGACTATTTTTACAACAAGGAAAACAATATCAAACTCATATAAAATGATAGCTGAAATCAAATTTCAGAATGACCTACTTTTCTCTAACTATTGAAGAAAATTAAAACCATCCATAGATGACCAGCAAATAAGTCATGCAATCAAAGTAACACTGAAAAGCATATCCCTTAAAAAATGGTCACACACGCAGCTCATGATAAATAATAATGCATATTTCACACCTGCAATACTCCACAAATTCAATGCATCCAAATCACCATACTGCCCACACTGCAAAGACCAGGTAGCAGACCTAATGCATATATTTTGAAGTTGCAAATGTGTGTACAAACTCTGGAATTCCTTCAAGATACAACTGCAAAAAATGAGATATCAAACATCAACACTAACATGGGAATTTACTCTTCTACATATTCGCCCATCTAACATATCAGGAAAATAAGCGAATATACTTATAACAATTTTCTTATTAATGAAGCTATACATAGCTCTCAAATGGTTAGACCCTACAAATATATCTTGGGAGGGATTCAAAAAATAGCTATAAAACATCTTTTAGCCCATAAAATAGTAATGGATAAAAGGAACAAAAATATGAAAGCCCGAGAAATTTGGGAACAAACCTTTAACATCATATTAACATAAAACATAATACACACTATATAGTAACAAGGTACAAAGGAACCTAGAAATATACACACAATCACATTGTCAAACTCTGGACTTGAAATCCTTATTGTATGTGCTGTTTTTATAACAACAAAACTGAATGAGAAAGCATCTTTGTATATAGTGTAAATAGATATGTTTTATGACCTACATGTTACTATATTGACTACAATGTGTAACACTCACCGATGGTCATGCTGTAAGAATGGAAATGATTGTGTTTTATATAAATGAAAAAATGAAAATAAAAATTATTGGGGGGAAAAAGGAAACAGCAGCAGTGCTGATGCAATCAATGTTACGAAGTGATAGGCCAGTGAGTTCCCATATGAAAGAGCAATGGATGACACAGGATGCAGCTGAAGAGAATATGTTACAGGAAGATGTTTTGGAACTTTCTGTAGAATGCCTGCAGGAAATGGAGAATAAAGAATGTGCTCACAGTTTAGAAGAGAAAGATCTGAGGGAAGAGTTGAACAGACATATTAAGATTGATGAAGGAAAGAGATTACAGAAAGTCCATAAGACCCAAAATGTTAGAAGTCTGATAAAATAAATGGATACTGTAATCAAGACTTTTAACCAAAATTCATGTGATATAAGTGAAGCAAATAGGGTATATTACTGTGCAGCAAAATTAATTATCACAAGAATACAGGGCAATAAGGGAAAGGAAGGGAAGAAATCAAATGACATCATGGAAGTATAAAACAGAGAAGTGTCACTGTTAGAAGAGTATAAAAGAGTGAATAGATCAACAAAAAAACTTAGAAGGATAGACGTGATAAAAGCAACAAGCAGTATTAGAACAGACTAGGATGCATCATACGCTATTGTAAATAATAAACTAAAGATATCAGCATGGGCAGAAAAACTTAAGAAGATATGCACATAAATATAAAAGAAAAGTACAAAATAAGCAATTCATTGATGACCCAAAGCAGTTTTAAAGAGAATTGGGAAACAAAGCAAGAGGAATAGAAATACCACCAAAAAAGAAGAAACAGACACATTTTGGAGAAATATCTATGAAGACCCTGTGAAATATAACAAATATATGCTGAATGGATAAAATATGTAAAAAAAGCAGTAAGAAATTCAAATGTACAGGATATGAAATGGAATAAAGTAATGGCCAGAGAAATTGAAACAAAATTAAGAAAAAAGCTCCTAACTGGAAAACCCCTGCTCCAGATGCAGTACCTAACTTTTGGCTAAAAGTATTAACTTTGTTACACAAAGACTTAGCCCTGAGTAAGAACTACTTATATTTGCACCCCAAACAGACACCATCCTGGTTAGCAACAGGAAAAATGATACTCCTCTTGTAAACCTGCAAGCTGTCATAAAAACTACAAAGCAATAACTTGGCATCTGACAATGTATAAACTCTATGTTGGAATTGATGCTGATAGTCATTTAAAAGAAAACTCGATCATAGCAGTAGAACAAAACAGTAACAAAAAAAGTCATATGGAACAAAGGATCATTTGTTGTTAAATAAAGTTATATTGGAGAATTGTAAACAGGGGAAGAATCTATGTACGGCATGGATAGATTACAAAACATCATTTGAAAGCATCCTTCATTCATGGATAAAGGAATACTGACAGACGAACAAATTTGGGTTTATCTGTATGTAAGACACTGTAATCACTGGGTTTAGCAATTTCAATGATCAATGCTACTTTTGTCTTCTTCTCATGAACTACTATATTTGTTTTTCTCGTGTGTATTTTATGAACTGTTGATAATGGGTGATCCCATGTGACACAGACTTAACCATTCTCTATAATGCTTTGTGGTTTATGTTTCCAATGCTTCTCAACTACTTCAGTATTGTAGTGTTTACACAATCTCCAGTGCAACAGTCTTGTCACGTTATTTTGAGTGTATCACACCCAGCAACAGGCTATATATCTGTTTTCAGTTTATTTTTACAGAACCTCTATTTGTCTGTTTTTTCCACATGCTCAATAGACCTTGTAAACTAATGTGTACATAGTCCACTATCCTGGGCAACCATTATTAACCTTTCATTTTTTGGCTTCTGTTCACATCTAGTTAACTACTCCTGC
Organism: Protopterus annectens; assembly: GCF_019279795.1. Classification (NCBI taxonomy): domain Eukaryota; kingdom Metazoa; phylum Chordata; order Ceratodontiformes; family Protopteridae; genus Protopterus; species Protopterus annectens. The sequence continues at coordinate 16,116,533 of NC_056727.1, read as the reverse complement.
ATCAAATCCCGACAGACATGAGGATGTTCCAGGAGATCTCTGTACTTACCACAATTTTACACCTTTTCCATATTCCTTTCCTTCTCATCAGAACCTCCTCTTTATAGTTTTTCTTTTGTTTTTTTTTAGCACATGTTGCTGTCTGAGTTTTGTCTACTTCTGATTTGTTTACCATTCCCACTTGGCACTGATATGCTTCTGCTAAGCTAAGCGGGAAGTCATCTTTCACTTTTTCTCCTCATGTTTTAAAACTTTCACTATGTTTGGATCTGATGAGGTCAGCATATATGTATGAGGTCCCATGGTGCAATCAATTTCAAGGAAGTCCATACCTCCTTCAAAATGAAAAATATATAATCTTGGTATACATTGATTATTTATATATTATTTTATGACTGTGAAGCATTTTTTTGTTTGCCTGTCCAAATGATCAAATACCATTTGGGGGACAGCCTGTCTCCCCAAAACTGTAATTTACAACAGGAAGAGCAAATTGGGTTATAGCTTGGGCTTTATTCCTAGAATTCAAACCTGTTTTCAGTGTTAGCTTTTGTCTTCTGAAGAATTCCTTTCTGAGTTTTGTTTACATTTTTTAATGTTTTATTCCTGATCCTTCATCAAATCCCACATTTCATACCTCTCCTTCTGTTCAAGTTCCTTTATATCACATACCCGTCTTAGACTGATTTTTTTCTCATTACTGCAACTTTCCTGCTTTAAACATTGCTTTTACCATTTATCAAGACCAAGTGACATTTTTCTATCATCCAAGAAAGTTTTGATCACTTGAACTTGTGCTTTTAACTCCTTATATGATGTATACATTTTTAGATCATCAACAAAACGTAAATGAGAAATCTTTAAGCAAGGTTGTTTTCTGGGAGGCAAATTGTAAGCATGGCCTAATCAGTTAAGGATGCAGCTTAATGGGTTAAGGTCAAGACAAAACAGAAGCACTGAAAAAGAATCACCAGTGAGTATCCCAAATGGTGATACATTATGAAGGGCACAGGTCTGGAATTATATCACCAATATCGTAAATGATGTAGGTGGTCACCACCAATCACAAGAGGCCTGCAGTCATCACTGCTCTGACCTGATCCTCTATGCAGCCCAAAGATTCCGCCATTATGGGTGCGAGAGAAATACCAATGGTCGTGGACCATTTATAAATCCCCCAGATGAAATAACCCAGATCCTGGACTGTCACTATAACACCTACCATGACTGTCATATTCCTCAGGGTGGAATAGATGCTGGTGTCCCACAGAGTCATGGTATGTACATTGTTTAAGTACATGATAGCACAGTGCACATGAGTTCTATGTACTTACATTCACACATGTGTTCTCTCTTCATAATTATTTCACAGTAACAACCTATTGACCAGCATGGGATTACACCTTGGCTGAGGGAAGAACCAGTAAGACTGCCTGTATATGTTGTTTATTAACCCTTGCTTAGGTGTCTCAGTGTGCACTCTGTTTAATGTGTAGTCAATAACACCACATGCACAAATGCCATAGATATAGCCAACCTACTGGTAGACAGGTTCAGTGAAAAATTCAACCTGCTGTCCCCCCTTCAGTAAACCAGGGCATCCCCAGCACCTGCTCCCCCATCACCAGGGAGCAGGTGTTTCATGTCCCCTTAAAGGCAAAACATACAGGGACCCAACAACATCCCTGGCTGTATCCTACATGAACTCAGGCATGAGCTGTCAGCTCCATTAGACACCTTATTCAACCAAAGGCTAAGCAGCGGCTTCACCCCAGCCACAGAGATGGAGCATCCACTGACCAAGGCACTTATAGCCCCATCAGCCTAACTAGCCTGATCCGCAAGGCAATGGAATGCATTATCATGGACCTTATAAACAAGGACATCGGTAACATCCAAACACTTGACCCCACATGGTTTGGTTTTGTCAAAGGGAGATCATGCCTGTTAAACATGGTTGACTTCTTTGAAACAGTTGCCAAAGCCATGGACGAGAGGAAGATGGTGCACACCACCTACCTTGACCTAGGGAAAGCCTTCAACACTATTCCCCATTCAGGCATAATAGATAAACTCTCCCAGCTAGGCATCAACCCATATGTTAGCAGATGGGTAGCTAACTGGCTCAATGATAGAACCCACTCAGTCAAAATAGGGGATCCACCTCTAGTAGTAGACCCGTAATGATCAGTGTACCCCATGGATTGGTCTTGGGGCCTCTACTGTTTGGGATATACTTTTCTAAGGTGTAAGCCAAAAACAATGGTCTGTGGTGGACCAGGTTTGCAGATGACTGCAAGCTGGGTGCTGTTTTATATTACCCTAGTGATGTGAACATCCTCCAAGAAGGCCTTACCCAAACAAATGGCTGGTGTCAGAGACATGGCCTCAAACTCAATGCCCAGAAATGCATCATTATCTCCTTTGGGTAAAATGGAGTCCCCACTAATTATCACGTTAATAACAATGTACTAAGCACACAATCAGTCGTGAGGGACTTGGGCACCCAGGTTGATAGCAACCTGACTTTTGACTACCATGTTGCCTCCATTGTATGGAAGGCTTTCTACATGGCCCGCCTCATAAATAAGGATATTTCATCCAGGAACAAAGAAGTCATAACATCCTTGTACTCTTCCCTTATCAAACCCATTATTAAGTACAATGACCCCTTCAGCATGTACCTTGCCAAATACATGAAGCAGCTGGAGAGACCACAGAGGTTCCTGACCAGGAAAATCCAGAGTCTCAAATACCTGTCCTATACTGATAGGGTAAAAGCCATGTCTCTCTACTCAATCCCGTACAGACTGCTCAGAGGTGATCTGTGTCTGGCATACAAGGCCATCTTAGAGCTAACCTTGATGTAGTTACTGCATATCAGTAAGTCAAACTCCACTCAAGCAACCCATACACAAGCCTCGACCTGGTCTGTAACATTAATAGAACTTGTCAGCGGGATAAATTTCTGTCCCAAAAACTACTCCATCTAAAGAATAGACTCCCTGTCCATGTCAAGCACAGTACCTCTCTAGCCCTCTTTAGGAGGAACCTGGACGACTGGATGGAAACAGAAAATACACCCCTGGGAATCCACCTGTGTCCTTGCTGGACAGGGGAAACAGGTACGGACTTAACATGGGCCAGTAGCCTAGTATCATCCTATGAACCTATGAACCTATGATAATCTGTTCAGCTTCACCTGGTCTTCATATACCATCAGACAACACTGGCCTTCAGGTATGTGTCTCTCTACTATGATTGTGTTTTAGCTTACCTGCAACTAGATGAAGTCACCGTTCTTACTACTTACTTGTTGTACATGTCCAACTGTAACCCACAACTATATGGCCTTGTCATGAAAGGGTGGTCTCACCAGATGATGACAGGTTCAATAAAACCGTCTCTACATATTTTATACTGAGGCTTTATCAGGTGTCCATGTGAGCACTCTATGTACTGATGTTCTGTTCACCTTCACAGGGTCTTCTCATACCAGCTTAAAACAGTAGCCATCAGGTATGTGTGTCTTTACCAAGATTATGCTGCCTGCATTAGTTTACATGTACCCGGATTATATTAGAGTGACTTCTATATGTGTGTGTGTTTGTACTTCACAGTGGGACTGCAGCTTTCACCACAGTGGATGGAGTTGGGTGAAGTCATGTCTGGTATGTATGCATGTGCATACACTTTTACAGTGCCACTTTCATGTGCTTTTTGGATGAATAATGTGAAATTTCACAGTTCTCTTGGCACACTGCAACACCCACAGCCATGCCAATCAGGTAAGTTAATATCTCCATTTCTGTTCTCTGTAGTTAGTGAATTGTCAGACTTTTTCACTTATATTCTGCCTCACTCACCATTTTTCAATGTATACAACATATATAATACCTGAAATGTAAGACCAGTTCACATAATGTTCAAGGTCTTTGTCTCCAATGCACAAGGAATATGGTTTGATCCTGACCTCCAGCCCATGCCTGTATGGAGTATTTCCATCTTAAACTCACTCAAGAAGGATTGCAGGAAAAGGTGGGGTAGCAGCAATGACTCTAGATGGTTCCCTATAGAGGGAATTGGGTTGTTGCTTTGAAGACTTGCACTGAGAAGCCACTTTGGGAATCAACTGTGGTACACAGTATCCTCAAGATAGGAAGATACATATCACAGACTGCATGCTGTGGCAAGGTTAGCCAATCAATAATGTAAAATATGGCTCTAGGTGATTTGTTTTTTTTTTACTACTGTCAACAAATGAGCATAGGGTAGTATCCAGTAATAAGTGGAATGAGAACTGGGTCTACTCTGACCTATGCCAAAGACCCATGCTAATGGTGGGAGGGGTGCATGTGCCACTATTGGCCAGACTGTGTCTACCATAAATCCCAGTAGCCCTGGGTCAATAAGCTACTAGCTGGCCGGTATTCAGTTTCCCAGCTTTGGTTACACGGGGTAGCTATATTGAGTGAACGCTGGACGTCAAACAAATTAACCTGCTATAATATGAACTAAGTATCTCTACACTCAGTGTATGTTCACTGACAGGATGCAGCTTGGATATGGATGACATGACAGAAAGAAGGCAGATGGACATCCTCTGTATTCAGGGAACAAGATGGAAGACATTGCAGACATTACCTTTGCTTGAGGTTCCAAATCAACTACTCTGGAGGAAGACTAACTAGAAATGGTGAGGGGAACTGTGATGAGGGAAAGGCTTCAGAAAATAGTGAGGGATGTTATCTAAATTAGTGATAGTCTCATGACAGGAGTGGTCACCATGCAGCTCAGGTAGACCTTGTCCTAGTAAGGAAATGGCACTGGGGCAGAATCAGCAATTACAAACTCATCACCAGTGATACAGTTGGACCACAGTATAAACCACTGGTTACAACATTCAACATCAAGCAGTGGTCAGAGAAGGTGCTAAGGTTAACAGAGACAGTGCTAAGGACCTGGAAGCTGACTGGAGAGAAAGCACAAGTGTTCAAGAAATTACTCAGGGCTATAGCATCCTAAGAAGAAGAGGAAATGGTTTGAGTTGAAGAAGAAGAATGGCAGTGCATCAAAACAGCATATGTGAGGACTGCGGAACAGATAAAAGGCCAAGACAAGTATAGAAATTAGATGCATAAGGAAAGCCAGTGGTGTAATGCAGAAGTCCAGGAAGTCATCAAAAGAAAGAAAGAAGGAGTGCAGGAAAAAGTGGGAGACAGAAAATATGGATCAGACTAAGAAGGAATACTGATTGGCTAACAAAGATGCTAAGAGAGAAGCTGCAATTGGAAAGAACAAGGCATCAGAGGCACTCTACCAGCTTCTGGAAAGTGACTCAGTAGATGGCACAAAGAATCTCTATCAGGTTGCAAGGCCAAGGCAGAAAGATAAAAAAGATAGTCAGACACCATTTATAAAGAATGCCAGCAACAGCCTGCTCACCAGCACACAGGAAATCAAAGGCAAGTGGAAGAGGTACTTCCAGCACCTTCTGAATAAAGAAAACATCACAGAAGGTGTACTTCCCCAGACAGAGCCTATGATGAAAGAAGAGGAGGAACCCACCCTAGAAGATGCCACTAATGAAAAATGAAGTCAGAGAAAACAGTAGGTTCAGAAGAGGTCACGGAAAATATGACCAAGATGTTGGGTGAGATGCAGGGAAATGGCTCCTAAGGGTACTCATAGCAGTATGAAGAGAAAAGAGTATATCAGATGACTATAGAATAATCAAAAAATAATAAGTGCCGGTCTACAAAAATGAAGGGGACATTCACAACTGTGAGCAATATAGAGGTATGAAACTGCTGTCACAATGCATGAAAGTTCTGGAGAGGGTGATTGATAAATAAATAAATATACAGGGTAATAGAAACTAAGATGGAAGAAGAGCAGTTATGATTTAGGTCAGCATGCAGCACAACCAAACCAATGTTTGCAATGAGACAGGTAGCTGAGAAGAAGCTAGATATGAAAAAAGAGTCCAACTGGGCATTCCTATACATGGAAAAAGCATAGCAGAAGGTACCAAGGAAGCTGATTTGGGCAGTCCTGTGTGGTCTAATGTCCCAGAACCATAAGTAGAATTACCCCATATGACATGCTATTCGTACTTGATATTCCCCAACCATATATTCATCTCTTCATCATACAGCCTCTCAGCTGCAACATTTAGTTTCTTCATACAACATTCTTGTTGTTGTCTGCCATTATTGCAGACACAGGTGTACTTCAGATGTTATGTACAGCACTTTATTTTGGTACTGCCTCCACCTCAGTACAATGTGCACTTGCATTTTCCCTTTACACCTTTGTTATATTTCTCATGTAGTATAGTAGCCATTTGTCTTTTCATACATTCATGCTTACACACACACACACACACACACACACACACACACACACACACACACACACACACACACACCTCTGTACATGTGATGGTTTTACCAATACATTGTTGAGTATCCCATGGCTAATGTGTCATACCTGTCTTTGATGCAATTTTATATTGCACTTACCTGTGTATCTGCATAACTCATAGTTCCTGTATATCCTCATATCCTGCATTGTTACACCATCCCATGACATGCGCATACTGCATCTCAATGCTATCATAAAACCCCTTATGCTAAGTTCTATCAGTTATGATATGGGTCTATATTAGAATCTCAAAAGGAATTAACAGCGAACGCTGATATGAGCAAAAACGGAAAACATCAAACTTCTTATTGTGGGGGGCTGAGCCCCCCACAGCCCTTGCTAACTATATATTCCAACTCTGAGATCACACCACAGTGAGGAAAGTGCAAATATACCAATTTCCACTGTACCACGATCCCAAAAGACCCCCTTCTATGTCTGCCGTTTTCGCTCATATGAGCATTCGCTGTTTAGTCCTTTTGAGATTCTAATATAGACCCTTATGATACATCTGCCAAATGCATACTCCAACATGCATTGTCATACACACATTTATGTTGCTACCTACAGACAGTTATAATAGGCAAGATGAGAGCATCCCTGGCCATTGACTCTTGCTGCTGGGCACAGCCCAGGCTGGCCAAACACGTGTGGTCACCTTTGGCAGTGTACCTTGCCTATAGTAGTCCAGTAGTGAATGTCATTCTATACCTGCCCTGATGTATTAATTTCTTTTGTGCATATATGTATATAATGGTTTGCAGATCATATTATTATGGTATGTATGATGTTCCATCTGGTCAGCTACTGGACTTTTTTCTGTAATTGTCAGCTGTAATGCTGAAATGGGACAACACTGTGGGAACATCACTGGTCTGTCTGTGTACTTGTGTATATGTGGCTTGTCATAATTTCTGAGCCAGATGCTGCCATATTGCCTGATCTGCCATATACAGACGCAGCCTCAATCACCCATGCCTGTTTTTTCACATCCTTATATCTTCCTGTTCATCCTATGAAAGCTCTAGGACCTCTAGATCAGCCATCTGGGGTTCTTGGGGTAGGTGACTCACACCTAGGCCTGCCAGACCACTGTGATTAGTTGTTAACATAACATATTATGTAAGGGTTAGGAGGGTGGCCTAATGGGTAAGGTGTTTGCCTTACAAACACAAGGTGCAGGGTTTGAGTCTCACAAAGATAACTGACTAGGCCTAAAATGGTTCACAAGGGCAGTCAGCCTAGTAACTTATCTATGAACCTATGAACATGGCACACACAGTGACCATCTGTGACTCCTTTTCTAGTGTATGTTGCAAGGCACTCCCAGATGTGTCCAGACATCTGAATCATGATTTTAAGAATGCCAAACACCAGCTCAATTGTGTTACATGTTGCAGTGTGTGGTCTGTTGTATGGATTCTCAGCAGGCATACATGGGGCCCTGATGGTTTCTTGAGTCAAAGCTCCATTGGATAACCACCGTCACCTATTTGTAAAAGAAGGCATGCATTTAGACACCTTGCATAATGTTCACAGATTTTGGATCAGATTACATTATAAGCATGGCTATATACTTACTAAGAAGGAACCACTCAGAAATGTCACTCTGTTGAAAAGATGACCTCTTGTCACTTTATTTCCAGATTGCTGCATCTTGCACACTGCTGGGGTATGTTGCCATAATATTGAAAATGAGGCCATCTGCAGGGCACATCAACTGGCAATTCACCAATGGCCAACCCTTTTTCTATTGGTGTACTGTTCCACATCTTTTGATTTGTGGGTTTTTATTGCTACATTGGTGCAATCAATTGCATTGAGGATGTAGGGAAATTGGCAATGGCATAGAAACATTCTGTAGCAGTGCAGTACTCCATGGATGTTGGTAGGAAGTGGAAGAAATCATAGGTTCATAGGTATGTATTAGGCTATCAGCCCTGGAGCCTATACAAGCCCAGCCAAAAAGGTACCCTGGCTTTTGCCACCCAAGAAAATTATTTTCCTGTGCCACTGTCGAGCAGAGCCACAGAGGTGATCCCCGGGGTGATTTTCCCATTTCCCATCCAATCATCAAGATTTTTCTTGAAGAGTGCTAATGAGGAGCTTTGTTTGATATAGATAGGTAGTTTATTCCAGAGTATGGGAAGTCTCTGGGACAGGAATCTATCCCTCCGGCATGTTCTGTTTATTGTGGTGACAAGGTTTAGGTCCCTAGAGTGTGTAGCTCGGAGGGATTGGGATTTCTTTAAGTGGAGCATGTCCAACAACTCTGGGTTTGACATAGCTTTTTATGTTAGGCAGAGATCATCTCTGAGTAGGCGATATGCGACGGAGTAAAGCTGGGGTTTTTTGAGATGGTCTGCGTAGGGCATCTGTTTGAGGCCGGTAATCCTCTTTGTGAGGTATTTCTGGGGCCTTTCCAGTTGTTGTAGATGTCTTGTGAGGTACATACCAAAAGGGGCATTGTACTCTGTAATGGGTCTAATGAGTGATGAGTAGAGGGGAACAATGACCTCTTTTTTTCTGGATGAGAAACCTTTTGTGATGAGGTGTGCCATGTAGAAGGATTTCCTGACTACTGTAGCGATGTGATTATCAAAGGAGAGACTACTGTCCACCTGTGTCCCAAGGTCTCTTATCATGCTTTCAGTGTTAAGTATACTACCGCCTATGTTGTAGTTCATGGGTACAGAGTTTTTACCAAAGGGGATGACAATGCACTTTTTGGCATTGACCTTGAGGCCATGGCTTTGACACCAGGCATCTGTCTCAGTGAGGCCCTTTTGTAGGATGTCCACATCGTTAGGAGTTTCGATTATGGCTCCTAGTTTGCAGTCATCTGTGAACTTTGTTAGCCAAAGACCTTCTGTGTTAGCCTGTACTTCAGAGAAGTAGAAAACAAACAGGAGAGGACCCAGGACTGAACCCTGTGGTACTCCATGTGTCACTGGTCTGAAGTCGGATTTGGAGTCTGCTACTTTCACAGTGTGGGTTCTGTCTGTGAGCCAGTTGGCACCCATTTTTGTGACATAGGGATTTATACCTAGTTTAGTGAGTTTATCTATAATTCCAGAGTGGGGGATGGTGTCAAAAGCCTTGGCAAGATCTAGATAGGCTGTGTGAACCACCTTACCCTTGTCTACAGCTTTGGTGACTGCTTCAAAGAAGTCTATCAGGTTTAGGAGACATGATCTGCCTTTTACAAACCCGAACTGGGTGGGATCCAGAGTTTGGAGATTACCAATGTCTTTGTTTATAAGTTTCATGATGGCACGTTCCATGGCCTTGCAGACCAGGCTCCTCAGTCTAATGGGGTGGTAGTTACCAGTGTCCATGGTGCCCCCCCCCCCTGTGGAGTGGGATAACCATTGCTGTGCGCCATACAGCAGGCACAAAGCCTGAGGTGAGGCTATGATTGAACATGATACTTAGGTGGTGTGGCAGTTAGTTCTGTAGTTCGTGCAGAACGCAGCCTGGAATGTTGTCTGGTCCCATAGATGCTGTGTTCTTGGCTTTGGAGAGTGTGGTGTTTACCTGTGCAGCCGTGATTACAGGAACTTTGCATTCTTCCAGTATAGAGATGGGCTCTTTAGGGGGTGAGAGGGGAGTAAAGTTAGCACTGAACCTATCTGCCAGGATGTTGGCAATATCAGTTGGGTCTGTATATTTAGTGCCATTGTGCTGTAACTCAGAACAGATATGAGTGTTGCCATTCAGATTCTTGACATAGCTATAGAATGCTTTGTAGTTGTCTAGAATCAGTGGCAATTTTGTTTTCGTAACTAGCTTTGGAGGATTTTATCAGGGATCGCAGCTTCTTACTGAGGCTGACCAGGGATCTCCTCCACTTGTGGGATTTTACTCTCATTTGCAAGAGTTTCTTCCTTCTGTTGTACAGTTCGTTTGTGGCAGGGGACCACCAGATTGGTTTCCTTTTTTTGGAGGATAGCGTCTTGGTTCTGTTTGGGATAGCATGATCCATGCACTCATGCAAGTGCTTATAAAGTGCAATTGTGTAGGATTCAGTAGTCGTAACTGTATTGTCCATCTGCATGGGTGTCATGAAGTTCACCACTTCTGTCTTAAGAAGCATGAAGTTGGCTTTGGAGAAATTTTTTACCATGGTTTCCTTAATGGGGGGTGGAGGCAGGATGTGGATATCTAGGGTAATTAGCTTATGGTCGGATCGGACCAATGAGGCATTGACTTCAGGTGTGGAACACCGGTCACTCATATTGGTAATGACTAGATCTAGGATATTGTTGCCCCTGGTGGGAGTGTGGATAAGTTGATCCAGGGCATTGGAGTTTATGAATTCCAGAAAGCGTTGAACGAAGGAGTTGGTATATGAGTAGTCCAATTGGTGGCACATATTTGCCAGGAGCAGTCCTAGTATTTGACTAAGGCTGTTTGATACACCCCTACATTATCACCCATATGATAAATATGCCAGAGGCCAGTATTCTGCATACTTTTGTTTCTGCTGGGACTAGCTTACACCAAAGACTGCATAAGGACATGTGGAGTGCACAAATCCTACAAACAGTCTGCACCAGCTCTCTATCTAATTTGTATCTATCTATGATTTACTGGAGAGAAGGCTAGTTTAACTGTATCCTGGATTGTTGCCATGCTAGCTGTCTTCTAGGACACATTTGCAGTTCATCCTCTGGTATATCCTGAAAAATCCTGACCAACTTTTGTGCACTTACATTATATATATATATATATATATATATATATATATATATATATATATATATATATATATATGTATATATATATATTTTTTTGTATTACATATTTCCAGGATTGTTTTGTAAATAGTTTCAAATGGCTGTAACACCTATGGCCTCCACCAACAACTTTAGCAAAGTCGTTGGTTTACTCCTCTGTCACATTTTATTGTTGTTGGGCACACCCATTGTTTCTTGGAATATAGCATGCCTGCACAGAGTCTGCAATTGTAATATGCTGAATAAGTTGTAACATGCACTTGACATTTCAACTTTTTTGGAATCATGTCTGGTGCCAATGTCTTCCCTAGGCACACTGCACTGTGCACAATTTTCTTTTGGAATCTGGCCCAGTGTGTGTGTGTGTGTGTGTGTGTGTGTGTGTGTGTGTGTGTGTGTGTGTGCGTTCATGCGCATGTGAGTTCTGAGATGCTTTCTGTTTAAATTTTATCGAGATTAATAATTTACACCAAACACTTTCCATGCTTCCTATAACAACTTCTTTTCAATGCTTTACTTTTCTCATTGCATGCTTATAATACTGTCATATTGTACTTTAAATCTTTCCTGAATTATTGTATTACCTATGGGCTCTGTTGCCAGACCATACTATCATAGCATTGGTGCCAAGCAAAGCACAATATTTATGAGAAAAATGTATACAGCATCACAAACACATGCCCGTATCCCACAGAAATATATACATTATCATCATGCTATTTCTACTAATAGAAAGATCAGAAGTCAGACAACAGTCCATAGACATGAATGGAGTGGCAAATGAAGTTTGCTCCACAAACTGCTTTCTACCTTACCATGCAGAGGTGTGCTGCCTGCACAGGTTATTGGAGAGGTGTACTTAATGGCAGACTCTGAGGCTGATGCCTTTAGATTAGCCAGGCAGCTTCACAGATTGAAAGCCACTCACCTGTAACCAGGTATGGTCTTAAGAGCATAGTTAAAATAGTAAAATAAGTAAAACATTTAAACATATGCTATACATATAACAGTAGACAGTACATGACGTTATGTCAATGAGGGTAAGATTGGAGTAGTGGTATGACTTACCTTTTGTCTATGTGGAATTTCAGTTTCTTGTTGATAAATGGACTGATTTACTTTAGTTGTAGGAAGATGTTTTAAGAGTTTAGCACTTGGTTGGTGATTACTAAAAAACTAAAATAAATGGTTTTATTCAGCTTGTTAATATTTTGTTGTATTCTTGCATTATTTCTGTAATGTATTTAGATAAATGTTATTGGGTAGTTTCTTTCAATTTTACATAGCAGCCTCCTATTCATGAGGGGTGGGAAGCTGGACTGCAGTGTTTTCCCTGTTCATTCTGACATGGTGGTACCTTGACCAGTGCTGGCAGAATTTTTTCTTCATCTCAATTTCCATGTCTTACAGAAAGCCATTTATTTGTTGGCTAATAATTTGCCATGTTCCCAAAAATGATATTTGTTTTCAGTGAACTCACTTTTGTTTAAAGTTAGTAAACATTACCTATATATATTTTTTAAATTGGATAATGCACGGGTTTAAATTAAAAGCAAAGGAGACAAATAAAAAAAAAATATATAGAAAACTAATATAGTTTCATATGAACTATATAGAGATTAGTTGGGTCTTGTGTGATAATCAGATTTTTACTTTCATACAGTACATTAAGATATCCTTTTCTTGTGTTGAATCTACCTGCAGTTAAATCTGGAATAATAGTAAATCATTTGCCATGGGTGCATGGGTGTTATTGGTCAAGGTTTGATCATGGGGGGGGTTACATATTTTTTCATTGGTGTATGTGTATGGGTTTGTTTTAAAATACTGTCCATTGTTTGAAAGGCATTCTTCCCAGCTGTCCTGATTTTTGTAGAAAGTCCAGATTCTTGCCTCATATTTTTTGGCTGTTCCTCATAATAAAGTCTCTGGTTTTCTAGCAAATCATTAAGGAGCAAAGTAATTTACTAATGACAAACATTTTAGATTCATACTTCATACCTTTCTGAAAATGCATGATAATACAACGTGTGTTATTCTAACAGTTTTCTAAATTTATAAAGCAATATTTAAAAATTGTCCCTGTTTTGTGGCCTGTCCCCCCATAATTTTTGGCTTTTCCAGATTTCCTGCTCTAAGAATTTGAGAAGCATGTTGAAAGGTGATGTATCTCATTTAATTTAACTAGGGTTTTACAATGACAGATCCATGTTACTTTCATAAATGCACATTAACTTATATTATTTTATTCTTTCAACCACCCAAGTTACTAGTATTATACTTCAGAATATCCTTATTGCACATTATCCTATGAACTTGTTTCATTTCTAGGGAGGAGGTTGGAAGCTAAAGGATGCATGATCTGTTTGTTAGATACCTTAGTGGTGGTGCTTTTATTCAGGATAGTTGTATTTCTTTGATTATGATAAGCAATTTTAACATTTAAGGGCATGAGTTTCTTTATGCGTGGCTGTTTAGAGTGTCATCTAAAATTTAGTCTGTGTTGGATAGCTTTAATGGAATGTTATGTCACCCTGGGTTGCATTATGAATATATATATATATATATATATATATATATATATATATATATATATATATATATATATATATATATACACACACACACACACTAACACATATATGAATATAATAAATTATAGCAGATTAGTCCCCCCTCCCCAGTTAGATTACTGTAACTTGTAGCATGCTACATAAAAGAAAAATTAATGCAAGAGGTTTTAAGAACTCATGCAGTAGAAATTCTAGCTTGGCTGGGTTTTTCATTTTAGTTTTTACTGATTGTTTTTTTTCTGTGTAACCTTGTTATTCATTGTTTTAGTTTGTTTGTTGGGATATTTTGCAGAGATCTTAATGGTTTTGGACATCAGCTATGTACCACAACCCTGTGTTTCCAAATGTTTGCCAAACAGTTCACTTATGCTAGGCTGATGAGGTCCTAAGAAGGCTGAAACATGCATGTCCACAGCTAGTGGGGTTTGGCTTTAGTGGCTTGAATTTGTCTATAACAGACTTAAAAAGGAAAAAAGTCATGGGCATTCAGAATGGACATATAGCTGAAGCATCTCATGTCCTTAAGCATATATCTCAGGTTACCTCCAATCCAAGAGGTTTTAAGAAATCACACATCGGAAAATCTAGACTGACTGAGTTTTTCTTTTAGTTTTTACTGATTGTTTTTTCTGTGTGACCTTGTTACTGATTGTTTCTGTGTGCTCTTAATGGAAACTGTACTTGGTGAAGAGAGCTGCATCTGGAAATACTGTGTGTATCTATTTATGTTCCAAGTGAAGTTCCCAGACTTGTGTCCAAAGAGAGGATTGAGGCTCCTTGATTACTAGGCAAGAGGAGGGACATCGCATATTGATGAGCAGTGGTGTGGATATTAATTGAACTTCTGTATCCTGTAGGCAGTTGTCACTGAAGATTTGTATATTCTCATCATCCACAAAGTAAACATACAGAGTTTCATTTTCACAGCGGTTTTATTTATTTTTTTGTTAGTTTAGTTTAGTCATGGAAAGCAGGCAAATATGTCGGCCGAAGATTATGGCAAGCTGACAAAGAACCAGTTGGCCAAGGTGTATGAAGCCAAAGGAATGGTGGATGCCAAACTTACTAAAGAGAGAATGATTTCAGCCTTAGTCACAGCTGTAGCTCAGACCAGCAACCAGGAGAATAACCAATCTTTTGAAGGGGATGTGCAGTCCTCAGAAACAGGACAGTTCACCTTTTCCTCAGAGAACTTAAAAACCCATCTGAAGTTAGAGACTTGAATTGGAGGCCAAGCATGTGGAATTAGAATCAGCAGAGAGACTGCACCATTTGGAGACTGAACAAAATGAGAAGCAGTGTCAACATGAGAGGGAGATGCTGACTCTTCATCAGGTCATGGAGGTAATGGGGACGGGACTAACCAAACCCCAGAAACAATACGGGTCAGTAAATTTCTTCCACAGTTTACAGAGGGTGATCATTTTGATAGTTTTATTCATATATTTGAAAGAGTATGTAAATGGCATAATATTGACAAAGGGCTCTGGGTATAGTTCTTGTCCCCCTTACTCCATGGTAAAACTGTAACTGCTGTTTCTAAATTGTTTGATACTGATGGCTTAAACTATGATAAAGTTATTAAACTATGTTTATTGGAATGTTTTAAATTAACACCTGTAGCTTACAAAAAAAAAAATTGTGAGCATAGACACAAGGCAGATGAAAGTGTATGTGATTATATTGTTGAGTTAAGCATGTATTTTCTTAGGTGGGTGAGTGGGTGTCAGGTCACTATTTTTGAAAGGTGGCAGAGCTTGTGGTGAGGAAATAAGCCCTTAGCACTTCACCTGAGACATAAGAATCTGGTTGGCAGACCAGTAGTGTAACTCTGCAGATGAGCTGAGGAGAAAAGGGGATCCCTACTTAGCAAGCAAGGCATCACTGCAAAAGAAGGGGATACCCGGTGCTGCACATAAATGTAAGGGAACACATGGTGGGCAGCCTAAACCACAACAACAGAGTCCACCAGTAACAGGGGAAACCACTAGTTTAGGTACATGGCCAGGTTTGAGGGATAGATATTTTAAATGTAACCAGTGGGTCCATGTAGCATACAGATGTCTACAGAAGTAAGGTGGGGAACAAAAGGTGAGGGAGCCAGCAAGTGGGAATGACAGCATGCCAGTGGTAAGCTGTCTGGAGAAAACAAGGGTATCAGACTATCACCTGAGTTCATATTCTATCTTAGTGGATGGAAAACAGGTCACTGCTAAGAGAGACACAGACTCTGACATGACCTTTGTGAAGCCTGCAGTGGTTAAAGAGGAGCAGTACTTGTATGAGCAGTCCACTCCAGTCAGAGCTTTAGGAGGGATCCCTTTCCAAATGCCTTTGCCAGGGTTTATTTTGACTGGGAGGGTGAAAAAGAAAGCAAGCAAGTAGGTGTGTTTGAGGATATCCCTGCAGATGTCCTGAGAGGGAATGATTTTAATAATGCAGTACCTTGTATGCATTCAGTTACATGCAGTCAAGCTTGGAGACAGGCATGTGGGCCTGGTAGCCTGGGGAAGACCCAAACAGAACCCACAACTGAAGCCAGGGCTGGTGAGGTGACTATTTCAGGAAGGGAGCTACCCTGTAACAGTGAGTCTGAAGGTGAGCCACTATTGCTGATAGGTACTAATCTTTCCTTGGACACTGACTGCAAGGGCAGAGGTGAGCAGTAGTACCCAGGCTAACAGTGAGCCACTTGTGTCAGAGGATACCAGACTTCCTCTGAATGGGAGCTGGGCAGGGTCACAAAGGTAGAGTTGAGTTAGGCTCAGCCCTTGGACCCTACACTATGATGGTTGAGAGAAATAGCTAGGGAAGCACCTGATTCTCAAGGAAAGTGGGAGTCTCTATACTGGAACAAGGATTTACTGTATAGAGAGTGGACCCCTGAGGGAGGGCTAGAGGGTGAGGTAATACAGCAGTTGGTAGTGCATACAGCCTAATGTCTGGCACTTGTAGGCACAGCCCAGAGCATTACTTTTGCAGGTCATATGGGCATAAAGAATACCAAAAGATGTATTATGCAGAACTTTTATTGACCTGGGATTACAAGGGGTGTAACAGGGTACTGAAAGACTTGTGAGTAATACCAAAATGTAGAGAAGGCAGGAGACAAGGTCAAAGCTCTGGTTATGCCTTTACCTGTGATTGAGAAGCAGTTTCAGAGAGTAGCTATGGATACTGTGGGGCCTCTGAGTACCCCTAGTTCCACAGGGAAGAAGTATATCCTGGTGAAAGTATATTACACTACTAGATACCCTGAGATGGTGGCTCTGTCCTCCATCGAGGCAGAGAAGGTGGCAAATGCTTTGTTAGAGATTTTCAGCAGGGTGTGTTTCCCCAAGAGAAATACTGACTGACAGAGGTGCCAATTTCATGTTAGAACTGCTAGCTTGTCTGTGGGATCTCTGTGGGGTGAAGCACCTAAAGACCACCCCCTACCAACCCCAGATTAATAGTCTTGTGGAGGGGGTTAAACTGTACACTAAAGACTATGCTACAGGCACTTGCAGACCACTTTAGAAGAGAGTGGGACAAATATTTGCCTCATCTGCTGTTTGCATTCAGAGAGGTACCCCGAGAATCCACAGGTTTTTTACCCTTTGAGTTGTTGTATTGGCATAGGGTGAGGGATCCTTTCGATTTGATTTGTGATGAGTGGGAGGGTGAGTGCGATTCTCACAAGGAGTCTGCTGTGGTGTATGGACAGCGCAGTGGTGCAGCAGTAGCGTTGTCGCCTCACAGCAAGAGCTTTTCCGGTTCGATTCTCGGCTGGGGTGCCTTATGTGCGGAGTCTGCATGCCCTCCCTGCATTCATGTGGGTTTCCTCTGGGTGCTCTGCTTTCCTCCCATGTTACAAAAACATTCATCTGGAGCCTTTCTCCCCAGGCCTCTGCTGTAAATTGGCTTAGTTCCAAGTCGGACATTCCTGGTTAACAAATGTTAAATAAAAATAAAAAATAAAATATGTCCTAAACCTCAAGGCAAGGCTTAGGGAGCTCATGGTCTTGGCCCAGTAGAACCTGGCAGGAACCCAACATCAGAAAAATGTCTGGTATGACAGGAATGCTCAAGCCCGAGACTATGCAGTGGGACAGTAGCTTATGCTTCTCATTCCTGTCAGACACAATAAGCTGCAGGCAGCTTGGGAACAACCTTTCAAAGTGGTAAGTAAGGTCAGTGATATTAACTATATGGTCAACCTGCTCAGCATGAAGCAAAGACATAAATTGTACATGTTATCATGATGAAGCCTTACCATGATAGGGGGGTCCTGGTGATGAGTATTTGCAGTGGATGGCAGTGGGAGTTTGAGGGTGATTTGGTGACTTATCTCCTCAGTGAGGGTTGGGCTGACACCTCAGTAGAAGGGTTAGCAATGCCCAGTGGCTACCCCCTACCCAGGTTTGAGAAAACTGAGCAATGTTACAGGAGTCTGAGGACATGTTTACTAAGAAACCTAGTACCAGGAGTGAGGTCAGCAATGCCAATGCAGATGGGGTCTCAAGACAGGGTAAGGGTTAATGTATTCCCAGTCAGGGTCATTCCTCTCAAGCATTGTTTCTGAAGGCTGACTTGAAAAACTAGCTTAAGTCTTCAATGGTGGAGAGATGTGATAATATCAGGTATTGCCAGCTATGCCAGGAGAGTAGGGCAGTGTGTGTGTAATATATGCCAGCATAGCTAGCTGAAGTTTTGTGAAGAATTATATGTCATTTTTATATCAAGCTGATTTGTACAGGTTCTTGTGTTGAAAAAGTATTTATAAAGTTGCTTATGTTAAAAAAAAATGTACCAACAGTGGGCCCTGCTGGACAGAAAAGAAATATACCTGTATATCAGACTGTATTGTAGCTATTGAAATGAATATTTTTGTAACAGAGGGTACTGGAAGAGAAGAGATTAATCTCAGTCTAGCTAACTTTGAAAAATAGTCTGAAATTAAATTACCTTGTTTGGGCTATAAAGATTGCTCTTACAATTTTGATTGTAGCCGGAGACAAAATGTCTGTGAAAACCAGGATTAGAAATCCTTCTGTATTGTCCTTATAGGTGAATTAATTGCTACTCTGGAAGGGTAGTATTTTTCGAATGGTTTTATAACTTCCAGATGCTATAACACATCTTAGAAAAGCTCTCTGGATGTGTGCATGCATATGATGATACATATGTGCTAGATTCTGTTTCCATTTTTAGTAAAGGGGGTAGTGTGGAAATTAGAAGTCAAGTGACCAGATGTATGTGATGTCATTCTGTAATCCAGCACTGAAATGATGTTTTAATACTATATGAGACAGAAGTCTCAGGGCAGTCTGTTTGTGAAGCCTGACAAAAAAGGACTACTCACCTACATCATCTCGCCTTGTGAACTAGGAGACAATAGATGTCACAACCAGGTTGACTGATTATCAATGCCATGTATGGCCTTTTTGAACCCCTACTAAAATTCTTTAATCCAAGCTTATTCATTGGTTACAATCCTGAAACCTGGCAAACAGCTATTGTAATGTCATTACACAAGGGTGGCCCGACACAGACCCTAGTAACTATAGACCCATTATTCTCACTAGTCTCACATATAAAACTATGGAGTGTGTTATATCAGAATTCATTAATCTGAACATTGAAAATCTCTTAAACCTGGATCCTTATCAATATGGTTTTATTATCCATTACTTTATTTGAAAAAAAAAAATAACTGAATCAGTGGATAGTGGTTATACAGTGCATACAGCATATCTAGACCTGGCCAAAGCCTTTTACACTCTTCTCCACTAAATGCAAGCATTATTGATACATTTCTAAATCCTTATATTTTGATGGTTAGCTAACTGGTTGCCTGACAGAACCCATGTGGCTAGAGGAGCAGGTGCCATTTCTGAAAGCAAAACAGTTGCCAGTTGTGTACCACAGGGCTCCATGTTGTGATCTCTCCAATTTGCCATATATTCTCATACCTTCAGGCCAGCACCTTTGACCTATTGTTAACTAAGTTCACAGATGACTGTAGATTAGGTGTTATTATTCAATTAAACTGACTCACAATCACTTCAACATGGCTTAGACCATATTAAAAACTGGTGCAAGGGCAATGGTCTCAAAGTAAGTGCAAAAAATGTAACATTGTGCATTCTGATAAACAAAACAGTTTCACTTACCATATAAGAGATGCACTACTTGCGTCAGACACTGTTGTAAGGAATCTGGGTACTCTTGCGGATAATTCCTTATCATTTGACCATTATCTCTCCACAGTAGTTCATAAAACCTTTAATCTGGCCAATCTGATCTTAAAAGGCATTTCTACTACAGCCAAAGAAGTCTTAATTCCTCTTTACTCATATCTTATCAGACAGTTTATTGAATGTAATTCACATTTTGGTATGCATTTATCTAAACATATCACACAGCTGTATTGATCACAGAGATTCATAACTAAAAGGATTAGTGGCCTCAGAAATCTTAGTTATCAAGAGAGATTGACAGCCCATTCTTTGTATTCAGTCTCTTACAGACTCCTCCGTGGAGATCTATGTCTACCCATTCATGCCATGAAAAGATCCAAACCTGTTTGATCTCCTCTCCCTTTGCAAAACTAATGGGTCATCAAATACTGGGTTAAGGAACTAAACCTTCATTGACAGATAAATAAGACATGATGATGTGATAGATTCATATCCTTATCTATCCCTCGCCTCTAGAACAAACTTCCATTACATGTCAAGCCGAGTAGCACCCTTGTCAACTTCAAGGTAAACCTTGATAATTGGATTGGCAGATTGAAATTCTCTCCCAGTCTATCTTGTCTTACCCTCCTTGAGGCTAGAGATACATTTTGAATAGAGTTTTTTGGCTAGGCATGAAATGGTCTGCAGACTGATTATGTAGTACTTATCTATAAACCTATGAACCTAATCAGCAACATTTTAAAATTACCCTCTCAATTATGTTTAATTAATGCAATAGTGAAGCCCACAATTATCATATGCCAAGATCTTTGCAATATATTTTTAGAACAGCATTCAGAGATGCAAATCTTGTAAGATTTATAGTTAAAGTTTGACTATTTTCAATGTTCATTTCAATTGTGGTGGTGACAATGTATGCTTTTACAGTGTGTGCATACTATACTATACTATACTATATTATAGTATAGTGGCATCTATGTGCACTCTGAATATGCATTAGGATCCAATTATATTAAAAGATCATGTATAGTATGTGTATCTGACAAGGACTAGTTGCAATATGCAAGATATAAGTTGAGCAAATCTCTGTTGCACCTTTGTATCTACATATAACAAATCCAAGTGGATGTATGGATTGTTGCCTCTTTAATTTGAGCTGTTGAAATGGGTGGAACAAAAAAGGGATCAAAGTAACACAAATAATGTAAATTCAAATTATTTTACAATAATTAGTATAACAGTGATACTACAATAATATGTCAGCACAATGTTCCTTTTAATAACAAATAAGCAGTGGTACAGAGATACAGATACTGGTGAACATTATGCATGTAGAATATATCACTGTTGTCAGGACATTGTGCAGGACATACCTATTGTTATGTAATGATATAACTTTTCTACAAATATGCAATAAGTACTCATGGGTAACTGGGCTATATGTAGACCTCAAAAATGAATTCTATTTTCCAAGTTCCTTAAACTATAGGGTCCCTGGTTGTCTTGAGCTTTATCCCATCTCTTGTTTATTTCTTTTATGCTTTACTTGCTATGCTTATTAAACATTTTGTACTTTTTTACACGTCTTATGTTTTAGTTTCTACTTGGCACCCCTGAACACTCTGGATTAATGGCCCTGACACCATGCTCCACTTGGGCACCACATTGTTTGGTGTTGCTCACTGGTCTTGTGGCATGGATGACTTGGGAGAGTGAGAGAAGGTGGAAGTTTTTTAAGCCACACCGTTGCCTTCCATTTTGGACTTGTGAATATTTTAAGTTTGTGGTGTAGAAGGGAAATGACAGGATACCACCATCTTCTAGCAGTGCTTGTTGAATTCTGAGGCATTTTCTGATCTGTAGGATGGTGGTTGCTGATACTGGATATTCATTTGTCTGTTTCCCAAATATGTATTGAGATAGGTGAATATGTTTTTAAGCACTAACTATAGGTTTTGCTGGGCATATTGGGTACTCCATAGGACTCTCCAAGAGGTATGCCCTCTCCCTTTACTCTAATGAGGTCACCATCCAGATTCTACGCACACTCTACGGTTCCAACCTTTCACTGTCACATAACTTTATAAATCAGATTGCACATGGGACAAGTCTTTGGCAATAATGAGTGTCCCTTCAGTTACCAGCTCTGAGTGAACCTGCTGAAGACACCAATCTAGAACAAAAGCTTTGTGCACTTATCACAATCCCAACTCCAATGAAAAGATGCCTTGCAATATTCTCCTAATGTATAAACATCTTGATATTGTCCTGAAGCTACACAAGGATGATTTCAATAGGCACTTATGACTATTTATTATTATTTTCTTTTTATTTACATTTTATTTTTACCTCACATTTTTTTGCTTGCACCTCGGGTTTTTGAAATATGTTTTGTTTGGCTGGTACTTTTATTTTACTCTTGTGTTATTTCCCTATAGTATGGCTTTTAAATGTCTCCTTACAATTTGAGCTGTTTTTCTCCCCTTCAGTCAGAAAGCTATTCTTATTTTTAACTCTTATGTTTAGCACCCAGGCTTATTTGTTGTTTGTTCATGATCTGATGAAGCTTGGCTAGCAAAAGTGCTATGGACTCTCATTTGACACTTTAAAAGTGAGTGGAAATTTCTAGCTTGATCAATCTCTGATCTGAGCAGGAAAAAAAGAATCTGAAATATCCTTGTTCAATATTATGTTTTAACAAACACTTATTCTGGCAAAATTGAACAGGCTGATAAAAAAAGCAGTCTGCTTGTACCAAACTCCAAACATTTTGGAGACAAAACAATCTACTCCTGCTATAAATAAAGGGCTAGTTATAAACTTAGTATTAGTTATTTGAGAAACATCACACAACAAATATCTTTACGCTAAGCTATATCTGTATCCTGTAAAAGCAGAGTAATTCTACATGATCCTTTGGATATCAAATGAACAAATCTAAGCTAGATCTTTGCCCACTAAAAACAGATTATTGTAAATATAATCCTTTAGTCTGGAAATAAACAAGGAAAATTGACTATAAGTAGAAAATGGTGCTGCTTTACAGGCATGAATATTATCTGAAATTAATGACATTTACTGTGATTTTAGCAATATGTAAAGAAGCTTTTGGTGATGTGATTCTATATAACCATTCAAGGATAATCCTTAGGACCACCACTCAGATCTCACTATTCAAATG